>NW_028276756.1:3042168-3197106 GCF_052056855.1 Sturnus vulgaris | reverse complement strand
TGTCCTGAGCCACTGGGGCCTCCTGGCACAGCCCCAGCAAGGCTGGCCACTGGCACCCCTTGTCCTGCCCTCAGCATCCCCCCACATCCCAGTGGCCTCAGGGATCTGCTGGGACCAGTCCCTGGGGAGCCTTGGTCAGGAACGGCCCTGGGGGCTCCTTCATGCTCCCAGGGACTGCAGGTTTTTGCAATGACTTTGGGTTTTGCTTTTGCCTTGGAATCTCTGAGAGCTTTGTGCAATCATGGCCTCCAATTATCTGCTTTAATTAGTCCCTTGAGAGGCTTTGTGAGTAACAAATCTTAATGGAGCTCATTAATGCTTCAAGGGACTTAATTTTTTTATGGTACTTGGAGGTTCCCTTTTGACACCAACTCTTTTAGTAGTTTATAGAATCATGACCCAATTATCTACTTTAATGAGTCCCTTGAGAGCTTTGTATTGACACTCAGTGGGGCTCATTAATACTTTGAGATACTCAAGGTTTTAAAAGTACTTTGGATTTTCCTTTGGATTTCTTTTCTCTCTGAGTCTCTGAGAAGTTTTTGGGCAATCCTGGTGTCCAGTTCTCTCCTCCAAGGAGTCCATGAGGAGTCTGTAATGAGGATGGACCTCAGTGGGACCCATTAATGCTTTGACACACTTTGGGGCTTTCTTTTGACTTTGACTCCTGGAAAGGTTTCTGCAATCTCCTCTCAGGCCCTGAGGTTCAAGGGTTCAGCACCAAATGCACCACAGGGCTGATTGGGATCAAGGAAGTCCTGACAAACCATGGCTCTGTCTTGATTCCACCTGGCCTGGTGCCGTTCATTAGGAAGATTTTCAAATCCAGTTACGGAGAAATATTTCCAAGAGCTTCTAAGAAATACCCATTCCTCTTTTTAAGGGTGTATTTCATTGTTTTGTCTTTAGAGCAGAGGTGATTGCAGCATTCTGTGATTGATATTGATGCAGAGTCTCTCCTCAGGAGGTCTGGCCTGCTCACAGAAGCTGTGCCTTGTGGTCTGACCCAGTGTGCACAGCCTTGCTCCACATTGCCCAACCCCATCCTGTCTGTCCTCACTCAACTGGGACCTGCTTTGCTTGGAGAACTGGCTACACTCAGGAAAAGAGATGGTTTTCTTCCTTTTCTTTTTCTGAAGGAATCTAGAACTCCTGAATTTCCCCATTACAAAAACCGCCCTTCTTAATTGTGTGCCAAGCCCAAGCTGCCCCCAGGGAGGTTTCTCTTCTCAAGGCTGAGCCACGCATGAACTGCTTTAGACCTTTGGACACCCTCAGCTCCCTGAGGCCTTGCAGTGTCACCATGCAGTCTTGGATCTGTGAGGTTCTGTAGTGTCACAATGGATGTTTGGTTCCATGTGCCCCACAGTGTCACAGGGGTCTCCTTCTCCCTGTGGCACCCAGCACCAAACCCCACTGGCAGGCCCAAATGCCTGGGAAGAAGGAGAAGGGGACATTTGGAGTGATGGTTTTTGTCTCCCCAGGGCACAGTGACGTGGGCTGGGGCCCTGCTGTCCTGGAGATGGCTGAACACCGGCCTGCCCATGGAAGGGCTGAGAGACAACAACCTCTGTGCATGGAACTGCAACAGCAGAGAGCTCAGGCTGAAGGCTGGGTTTAAAAGACTGTCACCAGCACAGGAACCATCAATGTGAGAGGAAAGATGTGTGCTCTTGTCTTTCCAAATCATTTGGTGGGTGCAGGGATGGGTGTTAAGGGGTTTGAAATGGGTTGTAACATTTCTACTGACTTTGGGCAGCAGGTTTGTTACCGGGCCCAGCCAGCTTGGCTCCTGACACAGACAAGGCTCTGCACAAGGCTGAACTCCTGAACTTTGGGGGGAAATGCCAGGTTCAAGGGGGGATATGGGGCAGGATGTTCAGGAAGGCTTTACCTTCCTAGTGCCTCGGCCAGTGGGGAAAGGAAGAGGGCAACGTGCAGCCGGGAGTTCAGGATAAAAGGAGGCTGCGCCCTCTGAAACCTGGAGAGACAAAACCCCAGGGGATCGTGCCCTGGTGAACTCTCTCCCTTTATTCAAATAAAGTTGAAGGACTGCTCTGTCTCCTTTTTGGACATAAACCTCTGGTGTTTGTGGATTCTCCTGGCAGTGACAACAGGGAATCTCATGGAACCAAGTGTCCACAGTTTCAGGGCTCAGCCTCACAGAGCGCTGGAGACCATTGTGTCACAATGGGAACACATGGAACAAAGGCTCCCCAGTGACACTGCAGGGCCTCATGGAATGCAGGAGATCATCCTGATGGAATGGAAACTCATGGAACCAGCCCTGCACCGGCAGCGGGAGGAGAAACTGAGGCAGTACTGGGAGGCCACGGACGCCTTCCTGGGGGTACTGGTTTGTACTGGACGGGGACTGGGGGGGATTGGGAGGAACTGGGATGGGATTCAAGGGTTAAGAAGAGGGAGAACTCTGGTTGAAGGGTGATTTTTGTAGTGGCTTATACTGGTTTGTACTGGTTTATACTGGTTTTTAGCTGTTTTGGGACTAGTGTGTACTGGGAGGGATTGAGATGGACTGGGACAAACTAGGAGGGGATGGGGGGACTGGGAGGTCACTGATTTATACAGGTTTATACTGGGAGGTCACTGAGAGGTCACTGGGCTTTACTGGTTTATACTGGAGAGTCACTGGTTTGAACTGAGGGGTTAATGGGAGGGAACTGGTTTGAACTGGGAGTTACTGGTTTGAACTGGGAGGGTGACTGGGCCATACTGGGAGGTAAGTGAGAGTTACTGGGATGAACTGAGAAGTCCATGGGAGGGTTATTGGGATATACTGGGATGGATTGGGAAAGGGTTGGGAGGGCACTGGGATTTACTGGGGCTATACTGGTTCATATTGGTTTATACTGGTTTGAATTGGGAGTTACCTGACCAGCAGGGAGCACCTCATGCCCAGGTGTTATCTCTTATTGGAACTGGAAGTTACTGGGAAGAAACTGGGATTTACTGATTTATACTGGTTCATACTGGTCTATACTTGTTCATACTGGTTTATACTGGGATTCACTTGGCTAGCAGGGGGCGCTGCCCACCCAGGTGCTGTCCCTCACAGGGTCAGTCCTGGCGGCCAATCCCGACGTGGGCACCTGCTTGAGCCTGCAGAGACGAGCACTGGGAGCACTGGGAGGGGACTGGTGTGTACTGGTTTATATTGGTTTGTACTGGTTTATACTGGTTTTGACTGGGAGGGGCCGGAAGGGCACTGGTTGGGACTGGAGGGCACTGGGAGGAGTCTAGAGGGGGTAAAAAAGGGTTAAAAGGGAGTCTGTGGTTACTGGTTTATACTGGTTTATAACTGTTTATACTGGTTTATACTGGGAGGGCACTGGGAAGGGTTAAAGAGGGACTGGGAGGGAGTGGGAGAGCCCTGACTGGTCTGTTCAGGTCCATACTGGTCTGTACTGGTTTTTACTGCTTTATGCGGGGCTATCCTGGTCTATACTGGTTTGCCTTATACTGATTTTTATTGATTTATACTGGTTTTTACTGGTTGTTCCTGGTTTTAATGATTTTGCTGGTTTGTACTGGTTCATACTGGTTTATGTTGGGCTACACTGGCCTATACTGGTTTGCCTTATTTTTCACTGGTTTATGCTGGTTTTCACTGCTTTGTACTGGTTTTTACCACTTATACTGGTTTGCAGTGGTCCATACTGCTTTTTACTGGTCCATACTGCTTTTGACTGGTCTCTACCAGTTTGCCTTACACTGGATTTTACTGTTTATTACTGGTTTTTATAACTTACACTGGTCCATACTGGTTTATACTGGTTGATACAGGTTTCAGGGTGCCATTGGAGCTTTTGTTCATGGAGCAGTGCCTGGGGGTGAATCCCAAATCCTATGGGGAGTGGCACCACCAGGGCTGGGTGCTGGGCTGCACCATGGCGCCCCCTGCTGGCCGGGAGGACTTGGTGGCCAACTGTTACTTATACTGGGATATACTGGTTTATATTGTGATGGGGTGCTGGGGGTGCTGGGAGTTACTGGGGTTACTGGGCTGAACTGTTTTATACTTGGATGGGGTGCTGGGGGTGCTGGGAGTTACTGGGGTTACTGGGCTGAACTGTTTTATACTGGGATGGGGTGCTGGGGGTGACTGGGTTATACTGGTTTTTACTGAGTTATACTGGGGTATTTTGGATTTTACTGGGTTATACTGGGAGGGGTCTTGGGGACACTTAGTAACCACTGGTAGCAACTTCTGGGGGTGCTGGCCTTACTGGTTTATAATGGGAGTGATATTTAGGGATGCTGGCCTTAGTGGTTTATACTGGGATGGAGCTTGGGACCTACTGGGAGTGACTTCAGGTTGTGCTGCCCTTACTGGTTTATACTGGGAACTGCCACCATGGACCTCAGGTGCTCGGGGGTGACTCCAAGTGCTTATTGGTTTGTACTGGTGCTCCCCCAGTATAAACCTGGGAACCCTGAGACTGCACTGGGAGCCTCTAGTCCGCACTGGAAGTGGGTTTGGATGCATGAAGCATTACTGGTTTATACTGGTGCCCTTCCAGTATAAACCTGGGAGCCCCCAGACCACACTGGGAGCCTCTAGATCGCACTGAGAGCAGGTTTGGCTGCATCAACTCTTACTGGTTTATACTGGGAGCTGCTGCCACAGGCCTCAGGAGCTCAGGGGTGGCTCCCAGTGCTTACTGGTTTATACTGGTGCCCTCCCAGTCCACGCCTGGGAACACGGTGGGAGCTGGCAGTCAGGCAGGACCCCAAGGCCAAGCTGACCTTTGCCAGGACCCTGCTGAGCTGCGATGTCTCCAACGTCTCCTCCTGGCACCACCGTCTGTGGCTGCTGGTGCCCACCACGAGCTCCGGGAAGGGCAAGGCCGGGGCGCTGCCCCCTGAATCATTGTACTGATTTCTACCACTTATACTGGTTTGTACTGGTCAATATTGTTTTTTACTGGTCTCTACTGCTTTGCATTACACTGTTTTTTACTGGTTTTCACTACTTATACCGGTTTGTATCAGTCAACACTGGTTTATACTGGTAGCACTGGTCTGTAATGGCCTATAATAGTCTATACTGGTTTGCCTTACACTGATTTTTACTGTTTTGCATTGTTTTTTATAACTTATACTGGTCCATTCTGGGCTGTACTGGTTTCTACTGGTTTATACAGGTTTGAGGGTGCCGTTGGAGCTTTTGTTCATGGAGCAGTGCCTGGGGGTGAATCCCAAATCCTATGGGGAGGGGCTGGGTGCTGGGCTGCACCATGGTGCCCCCTGCTGGCCAGGAGGACCTGGTTCTGTGTGAGCACCTCTTGGCGGCTGATCCCCACAACTGTGAGTGGTTTGTACTGGTTTGTATTGGTTTGTACTGGTTTGTGCTGGGATGGGGTTCATGACGTGCTGGGATGGGGCTGGGGTCACTGGGTTGTACTGGATTAAACTGGGAGAGGGTGTGTGAGCATCCCCTGCTGGCCAGGAGTACCTGGCACTGTGTGTACTGGTTGTACTGGTTTACATTTGATCATAGTGGGATGGGATGCTGGGGGTTACTGGCTTGAACTGGGAGAAGGAATGGGGATGTGTAAGCGCCCCCTGCTGGCCAGGAGGACCTGGTGGCCAACTGTGAGTTATACTGGGTTGCACTGGCTTATACTGGGATGGGGTGCTGGGGGTGCTTGGAGTTACTGGGGTTACTGGGTTGAACTGGTTTTTACTGGGATTGGGTGCTGGGGGTTGCTGGGTTGCACTGGGTTATACTGGGATGTTGTCATGATCCGCTGTTAATACAGGGCGGGGGTCGTGATGGTTCGTTTGATCTCAGAGGTGCAAAAAGGCAAACAGTGGGGGACAAAATCAGTTTATTCACAGCAAAGCATTTTTATTGAATGCCAACAACTCAGTTGCAATAGAGGGGAAGATACAGGAAACAAAGCATAGAGAGAAAAAGAGGGGGATGGGAAAAGAGCTACCAACAGACGAGACGGGCGTCCTCACGGGCCAGCCAAGAGATGAGTCTTCATCCGTGGGGAGATCTCAGGAGTCTTCCCCAGAGGGTCACTCTTTTATAGTCCTTCTCCAAAGCAAGTGGCCTCTGGCCAAGGAGTAGGGAGATTGATGGACCATTGTGAGGGTTGCTGCAATAAACAGGTGTACAGAACCTGCTGCTCCAGCTAGTGCCTGCTCGAGAGCAGTGTACCATGGAGCACAGCGAGCACCTGCACACAGTCCCTTGGCAAGCATCCACCTTGGCCAGGCCACAATTGGGTGGGGGCCTCGGGGTCTTCTTGCAATGGCCGTGAGGCAAATGAGGGAAACTCCGGACCGACTTCTACAGATGTGGTCCTGGGGGTCACTGGTTTATACTGGGTTATACTGGTTTAGATTGGGATGTGGTCCTGGGGATCAACCAGTATAATCCTGGGAGCACTGAGACTGCACTGGGAGCCTCGAGATTGCACTGAGACTGGGTTTGTGTGCATGAGGCATTACTGGTTTATACTGGTGCCCTCCCAGTATAAACCTGGGAGCCCCCAGACCACACTGAGAGCCTCTAGATCACACTGAGAGCAGGTGCATTTACCCTTACTGGTTTATTCTGGGAGCTGCTGCCACAGGCCTCAGGAGCTCGAGGGTGGCTCCCAGTGCTTACTGGTTTATACTGGTGCCCTCCCAGTCCACGCCTGGGAACACGGTGGGAGCTGGCAGCCAGGCAGGACCCCGAGGCCAAGCTGACCTTTGCCAGAGCCCTGCTGAGCTGTGCCATCTCCAACTTCTCCATCTGGCACCACCGTCTGCTGGTGCCTGCCAGGAGCTCTGGGAAGGGCGAGGCTGGGATGCTGCCCCCTGAAAGGCTGAAGGAAGGTGAGGCATTCACAGGAAAAATTCCCACAATTTCACGGCATTCCCAAAATTTTCCAGTCCCTCCTTGCCTAAAGTGGCAGGTGCTGGGCTCTGCTGGGTTGAATGGGTAGACCTGGTGTCCTTAAATCCCCATTGATTTCAGTGTGTAAACTCGATGTCTCAAAATTCTTGGTGCTAAAAATCCCACTTTTAGACTCAGAATTCCCACACTTTGGGCTGAAAACTGAGATTTTCCGGCTTATCTGGAGGCAACAGCTCCACCCCAGGCCACAGGTATTGGATCAGGGATTCCGGATTGGTTTCCAGGAATTCATCCAAGACTTCCAGAGTGTCAGCACTGCAATCCTTAAGCAGAAATTACCAGAATTCAGCCCAATATTTCCCTCAAATGTACCCAAATTTCCCCATTTTAGCCCCAAATTTCTGCAAAATGCCCATTGACTGTAATGGATAGACTTGGTGTTCCAAAACCCTTTTTCACTTCAATAGGGTAGACCTGGTGTCCCTAAATCCCTGTTGCATTTATTTGGCTAGACCTGGTGTCCCTAAAAATCTCCATTGATTTTAAAGACTTCCAAGAAAACCTCAATTCATTGTAATGTGTAGACCTGATGTCCAAAAAGTTTTGGGTTAAAAGTGCCAATTTCAGGGCTGAAAAGTCCCAATTTTTGGTGGGAAAAAGCCCAAAATTTTGTTTCATTTCTCCCTGTCCTGGTTTAGTACAAATCTGGGAGGAAACCTCTGAATGAGGTCCCTCTAGGAAAAAGGAAAAAAAAATTGGAGAGAAGTGGAAAAAAAGAAAACTGCTTATTCAACAGGCAACACACCTCCCAGCACAACAATGAACAATATCAAACAGCAAAACCTCTCGCTGTTCCCAAGAGATGGCAGATTTAGAAGAGTTCTTTCCGTGGCTGCCCAGCTCACTCAGTCTGTTCTCAGTCCCTCCTGTGCTGGGGAATGCCCAGGCCAGGCCTGGTGGGCCACAGGTGTGAGCTCCCAGTGCTCCTCTGGGTTTTCAGTCCAGAGCAGGTTCAAACAGTTCCAGGAAAAAATAAAAAGGAAAAAAAAAAACCAATCCAGGGAGTTTCTCTGCCTCAGCTAGCCAAAAAACTAACCAAGAGCAAAGGAGAGCTCTCTCTGTCCACTGCAGACAACACAGTCTGTGAGCAGGAATGTGGGGGAGCCCGTGCAGTCTCTGATAACAAACTCTGCACTTCTTCTTTCCCCCCCTCCACTCCTGGAACCAGTCTTAAAGTTGCAGAATTTAATATTCAACACCAACAGAACAGACGATTTGGGGATACAGGCATCATACAGTCACCCCAAGACAGATGGATGGATGATGATGATGGGTGATGGAAGATGGATGGACAATGGATGATGGATGGACAATGGAATGGCAGTGGATGGACAGTGGATGGAGGATGGATGGATGGATGGGTGGATGGATGGATGGATGGATGGATGATGGGTTTGGGGCAGTTTATTGGTGGTTTTGAGGATCAGATCAGTCATTTGATGGTTGGATGATGCAATGGATGGAGAAGTAAAAGATGCAGTTGAACCAAAAGTTTCATGGAAAGACACATGATTGAAGGAATGGATGGATATGGATTGGATGGATGAGTGGATGGATGGATGGATGGATGGATGGATGATGGATGGATGGATGGGTAGATGACAGATGGATGGGTGATTGGGTGGATGATAGATGGACTTGTTGATGGACAAGCAGTTGCCCAGGCCCATCACTATTCCCTCTCCACCACAGCTGCAGCCATGCCAGAGGAGCTGCCCTGGCCCTCAGAAGACCCCAAAACAGAGCCCATCCCCCATCTGAGGCCGCTCGGGCACAGCCGGTGCTGGAGGAGCTGAGGGTCTCCAGCATCACCCCAGGCTCTGTGGGGCTGCAGTGGAGCGTCCCCAAGGGCTCCTTTGACTCCTTTGTGCTGCAGTACCGGGATGCCCAGGGCCAGCCCCAGGCCGTGCCCATCGATGGCGAGTCCCGCTCGGTGACGGTGCCAGGGCTGTCCCCGTCCCACCAGTACTGCTTCCACCTCTATGGATTGCAAGGTGGGAAAAGGATAGACCATGTGTCCACTGATGTCATCACAGGTGAGAGAGGGGCTCAGGACCCATCCGCCCCTGTGGTGCATCCAAGCCCTCAGATGGTCCTTCAAGCTTGGGGAGTCTGAGAAATGCTTCTGGGGCTTGAGATGGGGGTGAGAATGTGGAGGCCAGAGGGATGGCGAGTAGGGATATGTAGACCCATGGATGGATGATGGATGATGATGGGTCAGTGGATGATGGATGATAGATGATGTTTGATAATGGGTCGATGGATGACAGATGATGGTGGGCTGTTGGTCAATAGGTTGGTGGAAGGATCCAAGACTGAACAGTCATTGTTTGGGGACCACTGGGATCCATCCATCCATCCATCCATCCATCCATCCATCCATCCATCCATCCATCCATTTATATTTTCTCCCCAAACATTCCTCTGTCCATCCATTAATTGTCCTTTCAAGTGTTCAATCATCACCCAAAGCAACCATCTCCTTCTGGACACCCCACTGTCCTCCCTTCCTTCCTTCCTTCCTTCCTTCCTTCCTTCCTTCCTTCCTTCCTTCCTTCCTTCCTTCCTTCCTTCCTTCCTTCCTTCCTTCCTTCCTTCCTTCCTTCCTTCCTTCCTTCCTTCCTTCCTTCCTTCCTTCCTTCCTTCCTTCCTTCCTTCCTTCCTTCCCTCCATCCACATATCCTGTCTCCATCCCACTTTGATCCTCTCTCCATTCCAGCTCCATCCATACTTCCCCACATTTCATGGTTGCACCAATAGCACCTTTCCACCATCCCATTAGCACCTGGGTTGAGTAAACCCTGACACTGGCACCATCACATCAATCATTGACCCTTCTAATGACACAGTGACTCTGTCATCCTCCATCATCAGCATCCATCATCCATCATCCATCATCCATCTAACATCCATCTAACATCCATCATCCATCATCCATCATCCATCATCCATCATCCATCATTCATCATCCATCATCCATCATCCATCATCCATCATCCATCATTCATCAGCCATCATCCATCATCCATCATCCATCATCCATCATCCATCATTCATCATCCATCATTCATCAGCCATCATCCATCATTCATCATCCATCTCATCCATCATCCATCATCCATCATCCATCTCATCCATCATCCATCTCATCCATCATCCATCATCCATCATCCATCATCCATCATCCATCACCCATCATCCATCTCGTCCATCATCCCTGCTATGCTCCCCCCCATCCTACATCCCAGAGTTGAGGAGTTGGAAGCAGCTCAGGGTAGGAGTGATGGCAAATGGGTGTTGGATGATGAGGATGGAGGGGTGATGGATCAGTGGATGAGGGGCTCCTGGGTGCCTTGGATGGATTGGTGATGAATACACAGGTGGCCAGATGGGAGCACGTGTGGTTGAACCTGTGGCTGGTTTGTGTCCTGGGTAAGGGTAAGGGTGTTGGGGTGAGGCTTGGGAGGTGAGGGCAATTAAGGAGAATGAATTTAAGGACTGGCTGAAGGGAAAAGGATGGGTAAAGGATGGAAGAATAATGGATGGAGGATGGATGAATGATGATGATGACAATGAGGATGATGAGTGTTGGGGCAGGTGTTTTGACAGATCCAATCACTTGATTGTTCAATGATCCAATAAAGGGAGAAGCTGATGAATCAGTTGTAGGAAAAGCCACATTGAAAGCCATGTGGTTGGACTAAGGGATTGTGGATGATGGATACTGGAATGAATGATCCAGGAGATGAAAGTGTGGATGGATGGATGGATGGATGATGGATGGATGGATGGATGGATGGATGGATGGATGGATGGATGGATGATGCATGGATGGATGATGGATAGATGGATGATGGATGGATGGATGGATGGATGATGCATGGATGGATGATGGATAGATGGATGATGGATGGATGGATGATGGATGGATGGATGGATGGATGGATGGATGGATGGATGGATGGATGGATGATGGATGGATGGATGATGGATGGATGGATGGATGGATGATGGATGGATGGATGGATGGATGGATGGATGGATGGACAGATGAATGAATGATGGATGAATGCATGGAGGGATGATGGATGATGGATGGATGGATGGATGGATGGATGATGGTGGATATTGGAGAAATCAGGATGATGGATAATGTTGATTATGATGATGATGAAGATGGTGGATGATGGCAGATGCTGGTCAGTAAGTCCATGGAAGAGTCAGTGGTTGATTGGATGGGCTGGGGTCATTGGGTGCTCAGTGATGGGTGAGGAGGGAATGGTGAGAAGGGACTGGGAGGAGATGGTGCATGATGGATAATGGATAATTGGGTGGATGATGGATGGACAAATGGATGGACATACCAATGCCCACACCCGTCAGTGTCCCCTCTCTGTTGTTGCTGCAGCCGACCCCGAGGATCTGCCCTCACCCTCAATGGACACCTCAACTGAGGCCCCCAGAGCTGACGTTCTCCAAACTGCACATCCCCAAACTGAGGCCCCTCCATCTGAGGCCTCCTTGGCACAGGCAGTGCTGGGAGAGCTGAAGGTCTCCAGTGGCAGCCCCAACTCTGTGCAGCTGCAGTGGAACATCCCTGAGGGCTCCTTTGACTCCTTTGTGCTGCAGTACCGGGATGCCCAGGGCCAGCCCCAGGCCCTGCCCATCGATGGCGAGTCCCGCTCGGTGACGGTGCCGGGGCTGTCCCCGTCCCGCCGGTACCGCTTCCACCTCTATGGGCTGAGGGGAGGCAAAAGGAGCGACCACGTCTCCAGTGAGGCCACCACTGGTGAGGGGCTGCGGGGATTCCCCCAGGACCCCTCTGGGAATGGAGCTGGAGTGGGGACAGGGCTGGGAGTGGGGCCCAGGGGCAGCTCGGAGGGCACTGAGGACTTGGGGATTCAGGGGAAAGTGAGAGCAGGGATTGGAGGGGAGTGGAGATTTGGGGGAGTGTAACTCCTGGAGGGACTCTGATCACCTGGGGACTGGGAGGAACTGGGATAAGCTAAGGGGGACAGGTTGGAAATGGGGTCTGGGGTCATGTGGGGCCTGGGTGAAACTGCGTGGAACTGGGGCAAACTGGGGCAAACTGGGGTGGAGCTGAGGACTGGCAAAGACTGGGGGAAACTGGGCACTGGGGAGGATTTGGGGGGTACTGGGGGTGAACTGGGAGGGACTTGGGGAAACTGGAGGAATATGAGGGATTCGTTGTTGGGGTGACCGGGAACAGTTTTGGGGGGATTGGGACAGTTCAGGGACCAGGGAGAACAGTGGGATTAGAGGGGGACTGGGAGCAACTGGGGCTGAGGGTACTTGGGAGAACTGGGCAAAACTGGGAGCTGGGGGTAGCCAGAGGACTGGGGGAAACTGGTGATTAGGGGCAATGTAGCACTGGGAGCAACTGGCAGGAGAAGTGGGGGAACTGGAGGAATTGGGGACAACTTGGGACAACTGGGGGGTTTGGGAAACTGGGGGAACTGGGCCTGTGAGGAACTGGAGGGAACTGGGGACTGGGGGAACTGGAGGAACTGGGGATAACTGGGAGGTTTGGAGAACTGGGGGAAACAGGAGACTGGGGTGAACTGATGGCAACTGAGGGCTCTGAGGCCTGGGGGTGACTGGGAGGAACTGGAGGGAACTGGGGACTGAAGGGACTGGTGGAGATCGAGGTGAACTGGGAATGGGGGGGAAATTGGAGAATGAGGGGAAACTGAGTCAGGGGGGAATTGGGGTGGAGTTGGGGACTGGAGAGGACTGGGGGAAACTGGGAAGAACTCAGGGGACTGGGAGGTCCTGGAGGAAACAGGTCTGGCAGGCATTGGGGGAAACTGGGGGCTGAGGGTGACTGGGGGGGTCTTTGGGGGAAAATTTGGGGGAGTTGGGCCATGTCCATCGGGCACGGTGTGAGGGCAGGGATGGGGGGCCCATGGGAGGGTTTGGGGTGTGGGGGTGGGGGGCTTGGGGTGACCACAGTGGTTTTTGGGGTATCAGAAGGGGATTTGGGGCTGCTGTAGATGTCAGCAGTGTGTCCTTCCCCAGGTGGCCCAGGGACCCTGTGGGTGGGCTCGCTGTGACCCCGCAGTGCCTGGCTGCTCTGGGACCCCCCCGGGCCCCCCCGATGGCTACGAGCTGGAGTACGGCCCCCCCGGGGGGCCCCAGCAGGTAACGACCCCCCAAAAGGAACCTAAAAACCCCCGGGTGTCCCCCAATATCTGCTTGGGACCCCAGTAACACCTCGGGGTATCCCATTACCCTCCTTTGGTAATGGCACCCCAATATCTCCTTGAGGGACCCCAGTGACCCTCTGGGAACCCCAATACAGCTCTGGGGGACCCCAATAATGCCTTTGAGACCCCAATACCCCCCCTGGGGACCCCGCTGTCCCCATTGGGGTACCCCAAAACCCCCCGTGCCCCCCCAGACCCTGTGGCTGCCCCCCGAGGCGACATCGCAGCAGCTCTGGGGGCTGGAGCCCGCGGGGCGCTATGGGGTGCGGCTGTGGGGCCGAGGGGGACACCCCAAAAGTGTCCCCCTGGAGGCCACCTTTGACACTCGTGAGTGGGGGGAGCTATGGGGGAGGGAGGGGCACCTGGACCCCCAAAAATGGGGGTAGGGTTATTGGGGGAAGTGGGGGGTATTTGGGGTTATTTGGGGTTATTTGGGTTATTTGGGTTTTTGGGGTGGTTTGGGGGGTTAATTTGGGATTATTTGGGGTTATTTGGGGGATATTTGGGGTTTATGGAGTGATTGGAGGGTTATTTTGGGGGTTTGGGGGTTATTTGGGGTTTCTGGGGGTTATTTGGGATTTTGGGAGTCATTTGGGGGTTATTTGGGGCCCTTTTTTGGGGGGTCTGTGTCCTTTGAGGGGGGACAGCTGTACCCCTGGGTGCTTTTTTGGGAGATCTGTGTCTTTTGGGGGGACAGCTCCAGCCCTGGGTCCTCTGAGGGGGTCTCAGATCCTGGGGGTGTCACCCAGACCCCCAAATTTCGAATGGAGGCATTGGGGGGTGCCTGTGTCATTTTGGGGAGGGGCCACCCCTGAATTCCCAGAAACTTTTTGGGGTGTCTGAGGTGACCCCAATGCTCCCCCCAGCCCCACTCCCGCACCCCCATCCCCGGGACTGCGCCGAGGAGCAGCGGAACGGGCCGGGACCCTCCCGGGACACCCTCATCTTCCTCGGGGGGGACCCGGCCCGGCCCCTCCGCGTCTTCTGTGACATGGACACGGACGGCGGCGGCTGCCTGGTGCGACTGGGAGCACTGGGAGCACTGGGAGCAATGCTGGGGGGTCCTACAGGGGTTTAGAGGAAGATTTATGGCGTTTTTTGGGAAAATAAGGGGGTTTGGGGGCAACTAGGGCGTCCTGAGGGGGTTTGGGGGCAATTGGGGGTCCTGCAGGGGGTGTTGGGGAGGTTGAGGGGTGCTGGGGGGCACTGAGAGGGAACTTTGGGATACTGGGAGGGGGTGGGGGCTCTACAGGGATTATGGGGGGGAAATGAGGGGGTTTGGGGTAACTGGGGGTGTCCCGCAGGGGGTGTTGGAGGGCATTGGAGAGGTTGAGGGGTGCTGGAAAGGCACTGGGAGGGGACTGGGGGGCACTGGGAGGGACTGGAGGGGTTCTCTAGGGTTTATGGGATGGAAATTGGGGTTTGGGGGATCAGAGGGGTTTTGGGGTTTTGGAGGGGGTGGGACTCGTACGCCCGCGGCTTCGGCAACGTCAGCGGCGAATTCTGGCTCGGCCGGGGGGGCCCTGGGGATTTTGGGGGGCCCTGGGGATTTTGGGGGGGACCTATAAAAATATCTGGGGCGACTGGGAGGCACTGCCAGGGTTTGGGGGAACTTTGAGGAGAGCCCTGGGGCGGCAGCGGGGGGTACTCGGTGGGACCCCAAAATTTGGGGGATCCCCAGGGGTCCGAGAGGGGAACTCGTAGGATCCAGGGGGGGTCCCCCCAAATATTCAGATCTGGTTTTGGGGTCCGGGAAGGATTTGGGGGGTCTCCAGGAGATCAGGGGACACTTCTGGGGTCCCAAACATTCAGATCCGGTTTTGGGGTCCGGGAAGGATTTGGGGGGTCTCCAGGAGTTCATGGGGCACTTTTGGGGTCCCCAGCACTTTGGGGGTCCCCAATATTTCAGGGAGAGCATTGGGGGGGGGGACGGGGGATCTCGAGGGGACCCCGCAGGAGTCCTGGGGGTACCGGAGGATTTTTAGGGTGCAGGGAACGAGGCGCTGCACGAGCCGACGGCCGCGACCCCCACGGAGCTGCGCGTGGAGCTGCGGGCCGGTCGCGACTCGGCCTTGGCGATCTATCGCGACTTGGCCGTGGGCAGCGCCCAGGAGCGGTACCGGCTCCGCGTGGGAGCGTTCAGCGGCACCGCCGGGGCCGGGGGGGGTTCCGGGGGGGTTTGGGGTGGAATTTTTGGGAGTCCTGATGGGATTTGGGATCCATGGGGGGTTTGGGGGTTCACTGGATGGCAGAGGACTGTGGGGTCGCTGGTGGGTTTTGGGGTCCCTGGGGGTCCCTGGTGGTTTTGGGGTTTCTGGTGGATTTCGGGGTGCCTGATAATTTTCGGGGTCCTTGGGGTATTTTGGGGTTTCTGCTGAGTTTTGGTGGTTCCTGGTGGGTTTGGGGGTCCCTGGGTTGTTTTGGGAGTCCCTGGTGGGTTTGGGGATCCCTGGGGTGTTGGGGAGTTTTGTGAGGTCCTGCTGGGATTTGGGATCCTTGGGGGTTTTGGGGTTCACTGGCTGACAGGGGTCTGTGGGGTCCCTGGTGGGTTTTGGGGTCCCTGGTGGGTTTTGAGAATGTCTGGTAGGTTTTGGGGTTCCTGGTGGTTTTGGGATTCCTGGGTGTTTCCTGGTGCGTTTTGGGGTCCATGGGGTATTTGGGGAATTCTGTGGGGTCCTGATGGGATTTGGGATCCCTGGGGGTTTGGGGTTCATTGGTTGGCAGGGTCTGTGGGGTCCCTGGGGGTATTGGGGTTTCGGGTGGGTTTTGGTGGCTCCTGCTCAGTTTGGGGGTCCCTGACATGTCCCCCCACAGGAGGTCTAGGGTGGGCTATAGGACTATGGAGGGGTCTGGGGGTGTATGAGGGAATCTTTGGGAGGGTCCATGGGGCTCTCTGAGGGTCCATAGGGGTCTGTGGGAGTCCATAGGGTTCCATAGGGTCCTGTGGAAAAAGGGTCTGTGGGATCTATAGGGCCTATGTGGTCCTGTAGGGCCTGTGGGGATCTCTGTGGTCTCTGGGGTGTCTGTGGGGATCCCTAGGGGTCCATGAGTGCCCATAGGAATCTGGGAGGCGTCTGTGGGGTCTCTATGGGGATTTATGGGGGTCTCTGGAACTCTCCAAGGGTTCTGACCCCCCAGCTCCCCCACAGGGCATCCACTGGTTCCCCTGGAAAGGCTTCAACGTCTCCATCCCCTTCACTGAGATGAAGCTGCGGCCACAGCGTGGCTGAGGGGGCTGGAGGGGGGTCCCAGAGTTTGGGGGGGTCCCGTGGGGGGGTCCCAGATGGGATTTGGGGAGGTTCAAAGGTGAAGCTTTTATGGGTGGGTAATAAAAGCTGATGGTGGCTCTCCTGTCCTGGGGTGAAGCAGCGTCAGGCTGAGGTCAAGGTCATCCCCAGGCTCAAGTGTGGCTCCAAATGGTCCTTGTGGTTCTGGTCCCAGCGTCACTTGGAGTGCTGGACCCCATCCCTCACCGGCCCTGGACATGCTGAGATGTTCCCAGCCTGGCCAACACGAACATTTCCGTGGCAAATGGGAACATTTTGCATCTCGAGGCTCAGCATGGCCTCGTTTGCCTCCCTGGAGATGCACACAGCGATCACAAGAGACAGAAAACCACGAGGCCACCCAGTGGCACAGAGCCCACGCTGAAAGGCTCCTGCCCTGGGATAAGAACGGGGAGAAACCTCGCCCTGATCACTGGCCAAACACACTCCATGGAGGAGAACGACCTGAAGTTATTGCCCAAAAAATCAGAGGACATTGAGAAGTAAAATTACAAGCACCTTTCCCCCATCCTTTCTCCTTCCTGAGCTCTCCCTCCTTCCCACACGATGGCCATTGTGTCTCCAGGGACAGGAAAACGACACCAAAAATAGTTTTATTAAAAACAGAATGTTTAAATTGCAGTAGAAAATACAGCACCAGAAGCCAAATCTGGACTTTAGATACAAAAGGACCCAGATGAACACGAGGCCCTGGCTCCTTTCCTTTCCCTGCCCACAAACCCATGCCTGGGGAGCTGACAGGAGCCCAGCACAGGCACAGGGAGCCTTCCCAGGGGCTGCACATCCAAAGCCTTGGGAGCGCCTGGGTCACCCCAAACCTCACCTGTGCCACTGGCACCTGCAGCTCTGGGCACTCTCCAAAACGCTGCATCAGACACCGGGCCTGGAATGTCCCGGCTTTAACCACACACCTGCGGGAAGCACAAAACATTGCGGCTTTAGGGCCGGCCTGAGCAGAGCTCCGGGCTCAGAGCCCGGCCCGGGGACTCGATGGCACCGCGGGCAAAAGCTGCGCTGCCGGAGGGAGGGAGGGAGGGAGGGATGGCCGGGCCTCAGAGTAATTCTAGAGCTAAAGCGGTGAGAGACATCAGCTCGCCTCAGATAATACATGCCAGCGCTCATCCCGGGCCGGCCAGCGCCTCCTCCTCCTCCTCCTCCCCTTCCTTCCACAGCCCCGGCACCGGCACCCACACAGAGGATCCCCCCCGTTCCCCGCTATCCCCCCCGTTCCCCGCTATCCCCCCGTTCCCCGCTATCCCCCCAATCCCCGCTATCCCCCCCAATCCCCGCTATCCCCCCAATCCCCGCTATCCCCCCGTTCCCCGCTATCCCCCTAATCCCCGCTATCCCCCCCGTTCCCCGCTATCCTCCCAATCCCCGCTATCCCCCCAATCCCCGCTATCCCCCCCAATCCCCGCTATCCCCCCCAATCCCCGCTATCCCCCCGTTCCCCGCTATCCCCCCAATCCCCGCTATCCCCCCAATCCCCGCTATCCCCCCCAATCCCCGCTATCCCCCCCGTTCCCCGCTATCCCCCAAATCCCCGCTATCCCCCCCAATCCCCGCTATCCCCCCCAATCCCCGCTATCCCTCCCAATCCCCGCTATCCCCCCCGTTCCCCGCTATCCTCCCAATCCCCGCTATCCCCCCAATCCCCGCTATCCCCCCCAATCCCCGCTATCCCCCCCAATCCCCGCTATCCCCCCGTTCCCCGCTATCCCCCCGTTCCCCGCTATCCCCCCCGTTCCCCGCTATCCCCCCGTTCCCCGTTATCCCCCCCAATCCCCGTTATCCCCCCAATCCCCGCTATCCCCCCCGTTCCCCGCTATCCCCCCCAATCCCCGCTATCCCCCCGTTCCCCGCTATCCCCCCCGTTCCCCGTTATCCCCCCGTTCCCCGCTATCCCCCCCAATCCCCGCTATCCCCCCGTTCCCCGCTATCCCCCCCGTTCCCCGCTATCCCCCCGTTCCCCGCTATCCCCCCGTTCTCCCGGTCCCGTCCCGCACCCCGCGGCCGCTCCCCAGGATCATCCGCCCGCGCTGCCCCGGGAGGAGGAGCCGCCGCCAGGATCCGCTTCCGGGCCGTGCCCGCCTTGCCCTGGATCCACCCTCATCTCCCCCGCCTCCATCCCCATCCCCCTCCACTCTCGGGGCATCCTTCTCCACCCCAGCCGGCTCCATCCCCTCTGCCTCCATCCTGGGACCATCCATAAAAGATCCGTGTTAATCACAAAAGCATTGGGGCTTGTATAAACCAGAATACTAAGCTCTGAACTGAAGCATGGACACTAGATAAAAGAAATTATATGATTAAATAGTTCTGTTTAAAATCACCTTGTTATATTATGCTATGTTATGTTTTCCAAGTAAGCTGCATGGACTACCAGCTTGCAATATCAGTCTTCCCGATAGCCCTTCCTGCCTTTGTTTGATCAGTGCTGCCAATCTCAAGGAGCAGACTTCCAGATTTCACTGGTGGTTATCTACAAGGACCAGACGGTTATCTGTGAGACTGACTGTCTCCGCAGAGTTTGTGAATTGGGATAAGGACGTTTATTCGACCACCACTGCTTACCTGGTGTTATGAATGATGTTCTATTTTTCCAATTTATCAAGCAACAAGATTAAATTTAATAGTAGATTTTTAAATTGTAACAAAAACGAATACAATCAAAGTATTGGAGATGACAATTAAAGTATTGGAGATGAAACAATCAAAGAGCATATATTTGAGAATATACAAAATTTGGCAGTAAGTAATTCAGTATCATTGAGGTTCGTATAAAGCATAAGCAAAATTGACCGGGGGTACAGGGAGTGGCTCCCATTCCTCACGTACCAAAGCATCCAGGCTAACAATCCCACTTATATACTGTAGGCTACAGAAGGTTCTAGAAAACTCCTCCTAGTTTCTATTCCTAAAATTTCCGTCACTGTGTGTACAGTGCATGCTCTATAATGGGTTAGGGGGTCTCTCATCCTTTTGAGGGTCTTATTTCCGATGAAGGCTCATCGTCTTCATCAGTGACCGAGGTGTGACCTGCAGGTAGCTCAGGTGCACTGTGTGACTGAGCAGATGTTTTCCATAACAAGACTTTAATTGAGTCCCATGCTTGGAATCATCCCATTTTGGCCCATTTCAAGGTCAAAACTTTCTATTTCTAGATGCTGCTTGTCAGACCTACGTCCTTCTACTATTCTTGTTTGACTTTCTTCCAACCTTCTTCTTCGACTCCCAACATCTGGAAGATGTCCTGTGTCCTGTCTCACCCATCTCCCCCCTCACTCTGTAACAATTGTCTTCTATTGATCTAAATACAATGTTGTTAATATAGTTACATTTTAATTAGCACGAATCACATTTATCACACTGGGCACAGTGTTGGAAGATTGGGGGACACTGAGGCATACTATGCATGACACTGGGGGGAACTGGAAGGGAATAGGAATGAACTCAAGTGTACAAGGAGGGCCTGGAGGGGCACTGGGGTGTACTGGGCTGTCCTGGGGTTGTACTGGGCTGTACTGGGAGGGATTGGAGGGGTTGAATGGGCTCCTCCCCCCTCTGCCCATCATTGCCTGCAAACAATCAGCGCCGGGGATCGAGGCTTAGGGGCGCTGCCTGGTGTCAGCGCCATCTTTTCTTTTTGCCTATAACTCCCATCATGCCCCACGGACCGATAGAACCCCATTGGAGCTGGGACTACAACGCCCGTCATGCCCCACGCCCCACAGAACCCCGGTATCCGTCCCCACATGTCCCTTAAGTGTCCCCCAGATTCTCCAGGATCCCTAAGTACATCCACAGCACCCATTCGGGACCCCCTAAAAGCATCCCCCGATCCCCTGAATGATCCCAACCCCACAGATTCCCGATACAGTCATTTCTGGGAATTCATTTCCTCTCATCCCCGGCGGCTTCTGAGTTTCACATTACATAATCTGGCGCCTAAAACTCCTGCCCTTCTCTGCACCCTAAAGAGCCCGGTTAGAGCTCCCCAGGTTCCCCCAGAGTGCTCCCGAACCGTTCACGTTCTGTCCTGAGGACCTCAAATCGCGGCTCGGACGTAAAAGTGTCCCCGAAATGCCTTCCCGGGCCCCCAAACACCGAGCTACTTCCGGGACTACAGCTCCCATCATGCTCCGCGGTTCCCGTAGCATGCCATTGCAGTTGTGACGTCATCTCTGGTCATGCCCCATGTTTCACCGAGACACTTTGGAGCTGCGCCTACAACTCCCATGGTGCTCCACAGCTCCATTGAACCGTGTTATACCTGTGCCTACAACTCCCATGAATCCCCGCGGCCCAGAGAGCCCCGTTAGAGCCTCCCAAGTGGCCGCCCGGATCCCGAAGTGTCCATCAGAATCCCTCAGTGCCGCATCGAATTCCCACCCGGCTCCCCCAGAGTGGCCCCTTTTACCCTGTCTGAGAAAATGATTTAAAAAAAACAGCACTAAAGGAGTAAAAATAGGACTTATAAACATAAAGAGGGAGGAATCAATACCCAATAGTGGTCAATTGACAAATTAATTAATGATGGGAATAGTGTTACTTAGAACCAATGAACAAAATATTTTTTGCTTGATAAAAATGTATAGATTTTTTTACATAAATATAGAAGTAAGAAAAATATAGAACAATATTAGTATAAACAAAAAACTATTACTAAAATTTTATTAATAGGCACCTTTTAATTCCAAGTAAAATTTAATAATTTTTATTTTAATGTTTTGACTCAGTCCCAGGTGGGCGATGTCTGACATGGTGACTGAAGGGGTGAGGAGCAGGTTGTCCAATCAGTGTCAGGCTCACTCTTCTACACGCCCAGACCTCCTAAGGAGACATTCAGCATCAAGATCACCTGGCGAATGCTTCTATCACCTCTACAATGAACTGAAAAATAAAAAAATACTCAACTGAATAGAAACAAAAATCATGAGGTGCACTTCGAAATTTTCCTCCTTAACAGAACTCCAAACTGACTCCAATCAGCTGCACAAGCCCTGCAGACTTGAAGACAATTGAAGGAAGACAAAGAGATCCTGAGAGCTTTCTGTATTTTAATCACCTCCACAGTGGATTTGGGGCTGAGCCCAGGACCCTCAGGCACTGAGAGAAGGTTGAAGAAGCTGCTCCAGGAGTCAGAAGCAAAACTCCAAGTCCCTTGGAGCATCAGTGGCCCCACTGAGGGCAGGGAGTGCCAAAGGCTCCCCAGGGACTTGTGAGAGCAGATCCTTGAGGGCAGGATTGCAGGAGCCCGAGGCTGTGAGCAGGGAACTGCAATGCTGAGCAAGGCCTGGGCTGGGTGGAGGAAGCAGAAAGGCCAAGGCCTGAGCCCAGGCCTGGGCCAGCAGGGCCTGTCCCTCACAGGTGGCTCGGGGCTGTTGCTGGGGCAGTGGGATGGCAGGGGCAGCAAGGACAAATGTCATCAAGCTGTGTGACACTCCAGATGCTCATGGAACCAAGGGCCAGTGTGACGCAGCAGGGCCTGATGGAAACAAGAGGCCATGGTGAGCCTGCAGGGCTGGAACACCCCAGAACACTGAAATGCTGGGGGTGACCAAAGGTTCCTTTACTCGAGTTTGGTACAAAGGAGGAACCCCAGCCAGATATTTTCTAGAGGTCAAAAATACATAAAATTTTACTTTTAAATTATAGAAAATCAAGGAACTTTGGAAAAGGATTTAATACAAAATCTTAGTCAATATAAAACATTTATCATAGCCAGAACTTCATTAAATTTGCCTATTTAATCTAGAAATCTTTAAACACTTACATTGTTGAGGTGCCCAAAACTCTTCCATATAAAGAGTATTAGAAGGAGAGGAAAGAGAGACAGAAGGACAGAAGCTCTATAGACAGACACACACATGGCTCCCAGCTCCTAGGGTTCCAGTGTGGGTGAGACACAGACCCCAGGAGAAGGCAGGGTATGGACCATGGGCTGAGCACCTGCTCTGTGTTTTAAGCCCCTGGGCCTTCGTGGGCCTCCCCCAGGCGGGACTTGTGATTGCTGGGGCAATCAGAGCCTGGGTCAGCACCACCCCACTGTGTGACTGATTGACAGCTCATCCCCAGGTGTCTGGGACATTGATCTCATCCAGCCTCTGACAGTGACCATGGTGACACTTTGGAACCTCATGGAACCATTCTGACACTCTGGTGCCTCATAGAATCAAGGAGAGCTTTATGAAAATCAAGGGCCCCAAGGACCAAGGGTTCATTCTGACCTTGTGAAGCCTGTAGTGTAGAGGAGCCATTGTGACACAGAGAAGGCACGTGGAGCCGAGGGGCCATTGTGACACATCAGGGCCTTGTGGAAGCATGAAGCCATTGTGACATTGCAGGACCTCATGGTGTCATTGGGCCATTGTGCCACTACAGAAGCAAGGGGAACATTGTGACCCTGCAGGGCCTCATGGAACCAAGGCATGTTAACTGGAAGGTGCCAGCACAGGCAGGTCAGGCTGCCCTTGGCCTCTTGGGGGCTGCCTCTCCCCTGCTTTCCAAACACTGGAGCTCAAGGCTTTTCTTCCAGGGGAAAAGAACTGTCCTTCTCAAGGTGTCTGTGGTCAAAATTGAGATTCCTCCTCCCAAATTCCATATATCCAAGGATTCCTCCATGACAAAAGCTGCCAGGACAAACAGGTTTGGCTGGCTTTGCCTTCCAGGATTCACCTCTCATCTGCCTTTGAAACACTGGGGCTCTGTGCTTTCCTTCCAATGGAAAAGAACCATCCTTCTAATCTACACAGAAATGGCCAAAATTGGGATTCCACCTCTGAAATTCCCTATATCCCAGAGTTGCTTTCAGACAAAAGCTGCCAGGCCTGGCTGGCCTTGGCCTCTGATGTCTGCCTTTCATCTGTCCCTGAAACATCAGTGTTCTGTGCTTTCCTTCCTATCGAAAAGAACCATCCATGTCCTCCATGTGTCCATGTCTGAAATTGGGATTCCACCTCTGAAATATTGTAGATCCAAGGGTTGCTCCCAGGCAAAATCTGCCAGTACTGTCAAGTCTGGCTGGCCTTGTCCTCTGGTGACTGCCCCTGCACCACTGGGGCTTGATTCTTTCCTTCTATGGAGATCACTGGAACACTGTGGGGAACTCATGATGAAACAGAGGGAAATTAAAATTAAAATTAAAATTAAAGTATTAAGATTAAAAATACAAGAGGATGCTTTAACTAGAAGGGGGGTGACATGATTCTATGAATGCTTAATGTTCATTGTCTTTGCAAGAACAGGAGAACAGAGCAAGGCTACAAGATAAGATGGAAGAAGAATGCATAAACAGGGTGGAAGAACAAAGCTTCTTCCATATAAGGAGGTTTCCTCAGACCCCTGAGCAAGTGAAAACTGGTATCAAGGTCTGGAAGGTGAGTAAAAGCTAATACACATGTGCAAAGAAGGCAGGGTGAAAAGTTCAACTGAGAAGAAGACTGTTTACTTCATCCCAAGGACCCCCAGATGACCACCAGAGCGACCAACAAGGAGCAGTGTGCAGTCACAAAGAGGCGTGGAGTTAATTATAATACCAAGAGGGGACAGGCAGGGTTAGGAAATGAATATGTATTAGGTGCGTTGTGCAATCCTAACTTGTAGAGAATAGAAAGAGAGGCACAGGTCACCAAAGGTGTGCATGTTTTTGGAGGAGCTATCCCCCATGCACCTCAGCGCTACTTTGCAATTTTACGAGTTGTGGAGTTTTCCTGCGCTTCATTATTGGCGAGCCAGCCAGGAGATCTGTCTGGCTGAGGGAGCACCACCAGGGCAGACACCCTGAGGGGTGTCCCGGGATTTTTTCCTGGAGGGATCCTGAACCTTGGCTCTCTTGCCTTGGGGACATCAAACGACCTGCTGGCAGTGTGGATGAAGCAGTATATAATAAATATCTATAACAGGACTGCTGGTGAGTCGTACAGAGACGTCTGACACTCAGCACAGTCTCAGTGGGCTTGCAAGCTGCTGGCCAAGGGGCCCAGAGACAGAGGGAGAGGGGTCGATCCCCGGCTGATAACGCCACTGACAGAGGGGTCTCACTGAGCTGATAGAGCAGCCCGCTAGCGACTCTGGGGTGAGTTGAGTGAACCCTTGATTTTGCTGCTGTTTTGTGTGACTGTTAACTCGGGACATGTTGAGTTGTTGAGTGTGTCAGTGAGTGAATGATCGAGTGTGGAGCTCTATGTGCCTTTCCAGCCTCGGGCGACTGAGGCAGCCGGAGAAAAGCAAAGGAGTGCGGTCAGTGTGAGGTGAGTGCAAGTGAGAAGGGAGAAGTGTTGTGATTGAAGACAGAGTGGCTAGTGTTTGTTTTAAGAGTAGATAGACAAATTGAAGGAGTATCCTCACAGCAGTGGTTTGGACTTGATCCCTGGGAATATATTGATCCAATAAGCCATTGGATAAAAAGAGGGAATGAACGGGTCTGTCTAGGAGGGATATAAGAAACCTCTGCAGGGAGATTGGTAACCTTGGACTGGGAACAACCTGAAGTAGGGATTCTGAGTATTCCAGAGGGGGTGAACAGGATAATTTGTCTTTGTGGGAGATTTAGAGCTGTCAGAGGATCAAGGCATCTGGCTTGGGGTTTATTACAGTGTAGAGATTGTGAAATACATTGGTATTGTTGCTCTAATAACCAGCAGGATGTATGCCCCAAGTTTGAATTGCAAAACTATCCTAACCAAGTCAGTGTTGAACCTAAAATTCTGAAGCTAGTGTGTAGAAAGTTACATTGGGTGCCTGCAAATTGGGGTTGTGTGTGGGAAGAAAACTGGGAAAGAACAGTGAAATTGTACGAGGAAAAGTTTAGGTGGAAACAAGACAAGACAAGGAGAAGAGAATGAGAACTGGACAAAGTAAAAAGTTCCCTAAGGCCAGTCCATTAGGCTGTATTATTGCACATTGGAAAAACGTTGCTGCACACGGAGGCACAGAAACAAGAGAGACCTTATTAGATTCTGCAAGGCCTGGTGGCCTTTATATAAATTGGACAATGGAGTGAAGTGACCACCCAGTGGAACTTTGGATTTTAACACGCTATTACAGCTCATGCTATTTCTTAGGAGGGAAGGGAAGTGGATAGAGGTATCATATGCAGATATGATTTCTCCCTTCAAAATCACCCCGAATGGCAGAGGGACTGTGGGCTCAGGGCTCCATCTGACCCTCTGGTATTGACCCTAGAGAAGGAGGATAAGGCTAAGAGAGGAAAGCTCAAGCAGTGTTGTTCAGTGTGTAGTATAGGGCAAAGATGCACAAAATCTGATAAGGTTTACCAGACTGTGGCCCAGGAACAAGATCTGGCAGACGATTTGCTGAGGTCTCCCCAGAAAAGACAGGAAAGGGATGAGGATGCAGACTCAGAGGATGTTGACCCCCCTCTGATCACACACCAGACTAGACAACAGATGTTGAAGTCTGCAAGTCAAGAGTCTCTCTGAAGAATTCAGGGTGCAGGGATTGAATTAAAACCTTTGGATGGATTCAAGTATATTAAGCCACTCACACATAAAGTAGAGGTGTAAGTTTAAGTTTTAGAATAAGGAAGAATAAGTTTTAAGTGCTTTTAGGTAGTAAAGATCTCAGAGACCAGTGTAGAAGCATGAGTTCTAGTGAGGGTTGAAAAATATAGCCTTAGATACAAGTGTTTCTGTGGAGGCTCCAGGAACATAGTTTAAGACATAATAAAACTATACTAAGAATATTGCTTACATTTTTTTAGATAGAACAAGATAGAACATATATGTAGTTTATACATAGCTGGTGTGCTAAGAAACTAGAACTAGGTTTGAGTTTGTGTCTTTAGCTTGTTGGGAAGTTTGGATATAAGAATCTATGCACTGGGGAGAGACTCACCTTTTGCTTCTTGCCTTTTGATTTTGTTCCTGCCCTCTCACTTCTCTCCTCACTGCCATCATTATCACCCAAAGAAGAGAGGAGCTGCCCCAGCAACATCGGCCCTTCAGGACCTTTGGGAGCAGCTTCTGCTTCTGACTGGGACTTTACCTATTTAGGACTCTATACCAAAACTTTAGCATGGACTTGAACGCTTGTGACTCTTTGCCTTTTGAGACTGATGTGCCTTTGCAATAAACAACTTTATAGCAACTATTAGCTGCTTGGCTCTTTAAAGGAAGTAACCACAACTGACAAATGGTGCCCTGAGGAGTGGTGAATAACTGACAATCCTTTAGTTCATTTAAAGCCACATAGAGCCCAGCTCCTCATTGACATAGTCTGGGGCTGAAACAAAGGTGGAGAGACAAAATATGAGAAATAACACACACAATGACATTTTTTGTGGAAAATATGAAAAAAAACTAAAACAAGGGAAAAAAGCTCCAAAATGAAACCAACAGGAAGTATCAAAGATGACCTTTATTACAAGTGATTTGCAGAAATTGGCCAGCAGTTTACTGTTTCCAAAACCATCCAGTCATCAGTGTTCGTACTGCAGCCTTGAGCTCCTGGTTCCTCAGGCTGTAGATGAGAGGGTTCAGAGCTGGAGACACCACAGAGTACAGAACTGACACCACCAGATCCAGGGATGGGGAAGAGATGGAGGGGGGCTTCATGTGAGAAAAAACTGCAGTGCTTAGAAACAGGGAGACCACAGCCAGGTGAGGGAGGCAGGTGGAAAAAGCTTTGTGCCGTCCCTGCTCAGAGGGGATCCTCAGCACAGCCCTGAAGATCTGCACATAGGAGAAAACAATGAACACAAAGCAAATGAGTGTTAAACAGGCACTAACTGCAATGAGTCCAAATTCCCTGAGGTTGGAGTGAGAGCAGGAGAGCTTGATGATCTGAGGAATTTCACAGAAGAACTGTCCCAGGGCATTGCCATGGCACAGGGGCAGGGAAAATGTATTGGCTGTGTGCAGCAGAGCATTGAGAAAGCCACTGGCCCAGGCAGCTGCTGCCATGTGGGCACAAGCTCTGCTGCCCAGGAGGGTCCCGTAGTGCAGGGGTTTGCAGATGGACACGTAGCGGTCGTAGCACATGATGGTCAGGACGGAATACTCTGCTGACATGAAGAACATATAAAAAAAGAGCTGTGCAGCACATCCTTCATAGGAGATGTGTCTGGTGTCCCAGAGGGAATTGTGCATGGCTTTGGGGACAGTGGTGCAGATGGAGCCCAGGTCGCTGAGGGCCAGGTTGAGCAGGAAGAAGAACATGGGGGTGTGCAGGTGGTGGCCGCAGGCTACGGCGCTGATGATGAGGCCGTTGGCCAGGAGGGCAGCCAGGGAGATGGCCAGGAAGAGGCAGAAGTGCAGGAGCTGCAGCTGCCACGTGTCTGCCAATGGCAGCAGGAGGAAGTGGCTGATGGAGCTGCTGTTGGACATTTCCTCACTCTGGGCATTGTGGGCTGTTAAAAGAACACATTGATAAGCTGGGAGACATTTCCTTGAGAGAATCCTGTACAATTCAGATAGGAATCCTCTCAAAACTGATTTTCTTCCTGTGGGGGAACTTCACTAAAAACTTTTATTTTTGAATTTGAGTTTCTGCTGCTGAGTTACTGCCTCATTGTCAGCATTTTTCTCAGTATGAATGCTGAGGAGCCCAGAGGGGAAACAAGGCTACATTTGACACAGTGCAGTCTGACCTGATCCCATACAGAGACCCTTTGCTTATAATACCTGCCTCTAATTGAAGGTGATCGCACTTCAAATGTGCTGGAAAATTAAAATAGCCTTTTTGAAGGATCCAATTTCAAAACAGTTTTCCCTAAACTCTTTTTTGCCCTATTCTGATCAAGAGAGCGGCATACCAAATGTTGGTCTGGCTCTCTGCTGCCTGCAGTTCTGCCTGCTGGGAGTTGTTTCTCTCTATCCAAGCCTTGTCCCTGCCAGTGCTGCCAGAGCCCAGTCCAGCCCTGGGGGCTCAGCTCTGCCCTGCACACCCCTCCCAGCACAGGGCACTGCCCAGGGCCATCTCCCTGCCAGCAGGGCCTTAAGGGCAGCTCACACAAACTGAGATGCTGCAAGCCAAGGTGCTGCTGCTGCTGTCTGTAGGCACAGGAGGGTGAGGAGGCACTTTGTGAGGGAGATGGGAGGCAGATGTGCTGATGCCCAGGGGGACAGTGCAGGAGTGTCAGTGACACAGACACACCTGACAGCCCCTTTGCCTTGCCTTGAGGAGAAAGCTGAGAGCAGCCCTGGCCATGCAGCACCATCTCCACAGCAGGAGGAATCTGCCCTGATGGGGGTGGCTCCTTGCACCTCCAACTCCTCCCCACAGTGCATGGGGAGCTGCCAGGCAGGCTGAGAGCTGCCTCTGGCAAGTGGCACATGGGCTGGGCTGGCCAAGAGCCCTGAGGGCTGCAGGAGCTGCTCTGCAGGACAGCCCTGGGCAGCCCTGGCTGCAGCCCCAGCTTCAGCCCCTGCAGCCGTCCCTGGATCTGGGACAGTCCTCCTGACACATCCCCCAGGCTGTGGGCTGTGCTGGCTCCAGGAGATCCCTCCAGGAGCACAGGGGACATTGCCCTGCACCCACACACTCACCATGTCCAGGGCTGTGAAGATGTTTCCCCAAGTGCAGTCTCAGCTCAATGTCTTCCCAATCCTGATTGCCTTGAGCCTGTCTGTGCCTGGCTCCTGTGCCCTCAGTGCCTGCAGGCAGTGCCCTCAGCCCTGCTGGGCTGGCAGAGGAGCTGCTCCTCAGCAGAAATGTCTTTTTGAAGCTTCTCTTGGTTCACCTTGGGAGCTTCCTCTGTGCCAGGAGCCCGGCCCAGCTCATCAGCACAGACACAGCACAAGGACTTTAATGAATCTCTTGGTTCATTAAATGTTTACATCAGAATCATTCCCTGAGAGAGTGTTCAAAAAACTTCTCAAGAACTCATATTAAAATGCTGTAGTTTCTTGAAGTTTTAATGGGTCCCAATGAGGGACACAACTGAGAAAATGCACCAGGGTTCCAGTTAGAGCAGGAAATTCGAAGCAGAGATGACAGGGGGGAACAAAGAAATGTCAAGTCTTTCTCTTTTGACACCAACTCTTTTAATAGTTTATAGAATCATGCCCCCAATTATCTACTTTAATTAGTCCCTTGAGAGCTTTGTATTAACACTCAGTGGGGCTCATTAATACTTTGAGATACTCAAGGTTTGGGTTTTGCTTTTGCCTTGGAGTCTCTGAGAGCTTTGTGCAATCATGGTCTCCAATTACCTGCTTTAATTAGTCCCTTGAGAGCCTTTGTCAGTAACAACACTCAGTGGAGCTCATTAACACTTCAAGGTACTCAGGGTTAATTTAAGTTCTACTTTTTGACACTGGGTCTCTGAGAGGTTTGTGCAGTGACAGCTTCCAATTCTCTGCTTTAATTAGTCCCTTGAGAGGCTTTGTCAGTAATGATACTCAGTGGGGCTCATTAATACTTGAAGGTACTCAGTTTTTTTAAGGTACTTGGAGTTTCCCTTTTTACATGAATTCTTTTAGTAGTTTATGCAGTGATGCCCCCAATTACTGCTTTACAAGTCCCTTGAGAGCTTTGTATTGACACTCAGTGGGGCTCATTAACACTTTGAGATACTTAAGGTTTTAAAGGTAGTTTGGATTTTCCTTTCCTCTCTGACTCTCTGAGAGGTTTTTGGGCAATCCTGGCCTCCAGTTCTCTCCTCCAAGGAGTCCATGAGGAGCCTGTGTTGGGGATGGATCTCAGTGGGACCCATTAATGCTTTGAGACACTTTGGGTTTTTCTTCTGCCTTGGACTCCTGGAAAGGTTTGTGCAATCTCCTCTCAGGCCCTGAGGTTCAAGGGTTCAGCACCAAATGCACCACGGGGCTGATTGGGATCAAGCAAGTCCTGACAAACCATGGCTCTGCCTTGATTTACTTCTGGTCTGGTGCCATTCATTAGGAAGGTTTTCAAATGCAGTCATGGAGAAATATTTCCAAAAGCTAAGAAATACCCATTCCTATTTTGAAGGGTGTATTTCATTGCTGTTCTCTTTAGAGCAGAGGTGATTGCAGCATTCTGTGATTGATATTGATGCAGGGTCTCTCCTCAGGAGGTCTGGCCTGCTCACAGAAGCTGTGTCTTGAGGTCTGAGCCAGTGTGGACAGCCTTGCTCCACATTGCCCAACCCCATCCTGTCTGTCCTCACTCACCTGGGACCTGCTTTGCTTGGAGAACTGCCTGCACTCAAGCAAACAAGGCTTTTCTTGGTTTTTTCGAAGGAATCTAAAACTCATAAATTTCACCATTACAGACATCTTCTATTAGTGTGTGTCATGCCCAGGGTGCCAACAAGGAGGTTCCCCTTCATCCAAGGCAGAACCCTGCAAGGACTATTTGAGATCTTTGGACTCCTTGGTTCCCTGAGGCCTTGCAGTGTCACAAAGGCCCCTTGGTTCCATGAGGTTCTACACTGTCACAATGGAGATTTGGGTCCATGGGGTCCCACGGTGTCACAATGCTCTTTTGGGTTCCATGAGGCCTTGATCTGTCACAATGGACTTTTGTTCCTCGAGGTTCCATACTCTCAGCAATGGTCTCTGTAGTTCCAGAGTGTCACGATGGACTCTTGGTTCCATGTGGCCCCACAGTGTCACCGTGGTCTCCTTGGTTCCACAAGGCCCTGCAGTGTCACAATGGCTCACAGGTTCCATGAGGCCCCACAATGTCACAGTGGCCCCTTGGTGCCATGAGTTTCCCCAGTGTCACAATGGTTCCTTGGCTCCACGTGGCCCAGGTGTCTCACAATGGACTCTTGGTTCCGTGGGGCCCCGCAGTGTCACAGGGGTTTCCTTGGTTCTGTAGGGTCACAATGGACACTGCAGCGCCCCCTGCTGGCCGGGAGGACCTGGCACTGTGCGAGCACCTCCTGGTGGATGACCCCTGCAACTGTGAGTGGCTTGTACTGGTTTGTACTGGTTTGTGCTGGGATGGGGTCCAGGGTGTGCTGGGACAGGGCTGGAGTCACTGGGTTGCACTGGGAGAGGGTGTGTGAGTGTCTGGGTGGACCTAGCACTGTGTGTACTGGTTGTACTGGGTTATACTGGTTTGTACTGGGATGGGGTGCTGGGGGGTTACTGGTTTGCACTGGGTTCTACTGGGAAAGGGAGCAGGGGTGTGTGAGTGCCCCCTGCTGGCTGGGAGGACCTGGTGGCCGACTGTGAGTTATACTGGGTTATACTGGTTTATATTGGGATGCAGTGCAGGGTGTCACTGGGTTATACTCATTTATACTGGGATGTGGTCCTGGAGTGACAGGGTTATACTGGTTTGTACTGGTTTCTACTGGTTTCTACTCAGTTATACTTGGATATTCTGGATTTTAGTGGGTTAAACTGTGATGTATTTGGTTATACTGGGAGGAGACTTGCAGTTGCTTGGCACTGGGAGCAACTTCTGGGGATGCTGGTCTTACTGGTTTATGCTGGGATGGGGCTTGGGACCTACTGGGACTGACTTCAGGTTGTTGTGGCCTTACTGGTTTCTACTGGGAGCTGCCTACATGGGCTCAGGGGCTCAGGGGCGACCCCTAATGCTTACTGGTTTATACTGGTGCCCTCTTAGTCCACACCTGGGAACACTGGTGGGTGCTGGTGGCCAGGCAGAACCCCAAGGCTGAGCTGGCTTTCGCTGGGGCCCTGATGAGTTGTGACTTCTCCAACTTCTTGGCCTGGCACCACCACCTGCAGCTGTTGATGCCCGCCAGGAGCTCCAGCAAGGGGGAGGCCAGGGTGCTGCCCTCTGAAAAGCTGAAGGAAGGTGGGGGATTCCCTGGAAAAATTCCCACAGTTCTGTGGGATCCCCAAAATTTTCCAGCCCCTCCCTCACCTAAACTGGGAGGTGGTGGGATCTGTTGGGTTGAATGGGTAGGCCTGGTGTTCCTAAATCTCCAGTGACTTCCATGGGTAGGCCTGGTGCCTTAAATCACTGTTGATTTTAATGGGTAGACCTGAACTACCACACACCTGGGTATTCAGATATTTGAGTGCCCCCTTTCCCAGCCCAGAGCTGGAGCTGGTGCAGAACACTGCTTTCACCGACCCCAGAGTCCAAAGTACCTGGGTGTGCCTGTGCTGCATCCACTCCCAAGGTACCTTGGGGATCTCTCCCCTCCTGGGGCCCTCGCTGTGGACACACACATTTAGAGAGATAGGAAATTACAGCTTGGCAATTCCTCTCAGGCCTGGATTTCTCCTGTCTCTCAGGTCCATTCCCAGGCTGACAAGCTGACTACAGCTTCAGTTAAGGAGGCAGTCTCCCGAGTGATAACTTGGTGAAAAACAGAAAGGAATTCATAATAAAGATTAACACCTGGTGTCTTTCCCATGGGACATCCAGACATGCTGTCCCAGGGATGTTTGTCCCAATTGTCCAATGAACTACTGTCCTGTCCTAGCTGCACATAACACACTTTAAATACGGGATGTCCGTACAATAAAGTTGGCCTTTTTTCCCCAAAAGAGGTCCGTGTGTGTTGCTGCCTTTCTTTCTCTTTGCAGCACAGTAACCACACCTCACCTGAAGTTTTGGGGTGCCCTCTGAATGTTGGGGTGCCCCTCGACAGCCTCCCAGCCACTGAGGGTCATCTGTTTCCAGGTCGATCAGGATGGTGCAATGGTGGTCATCATCTTCTCCAGGCCCGTCATGGCCAGTCAGGACACTTGGGTGCCCCAAACATCACCTGGTTACACCTGGGGTACACCTGGGTACCCCTAAAATATCCTGGATCCCCCCCAAAATCACCTGGGTACACCTGGGTACCCCTTGGACACCTGGATCCAAACCCAAAATCCATGGAGTCCCCAAAAACTGGTCTCCCTAAATCCTCATTGCTTTGACTGGGTAGACCCGGTGTCCCTGAATACCCATTGACTTTAATGAGGTAGACCTGGTGTGCTGTTTATCCCTAGTTATATTCACTAATCTTTCCCAGTGGTCCCAGTTATGCCCCAGTACTCCCAGTATCCTCAGTGCTCCCCTTATCTGCTCCCAGGAATAGCTCCTAGTTTGACTAATTTGCCCTCCCATTTCTCCCAGTGCTCCCAGTTTGCCCAGTTTGTCCCTTTCCTCCTTTCTAGTGCTTCCAGTTGTCCCCCAGTAGTTCCAGTTCCTCCCCCTTAGCCCTTCCCAGTGCTCCCAGTTTAACCAGTAACCCTTCCTGATCAAGCCCTATCAATGGGTAGACCTGGGGTCCCTAAATCCACAAAAGACTTCACTAGGTTAGACCTGGTGTCCCTCAGTTCCCATTGACTTCAATGGATAGACCTGATGTTGCAAAATTTTTTGGTGTTAAAAATGCCAATTTTGGGCTCAGAATTCCCAGATTTTGAGCTGAAAATTGAGATTTTTGGGCTTACCTGGAGGCACAGCACAGGCCCCAGGTATGGGATCAGGAATTCAGAACTGGCTTCCAGGAATTCATCCAGGACTTCCAGAGCATCAGCACTGGAAGTGGAAATTCCCATAATTCAGTCCAACATTTCCCCCAGATTTCCCTATTTTAGCACGAAATTTCCGCAAAATCCACATTGACTTTAATGGAAAGACCTGGTGTCCTTATATCCCCTTTGATTTTAATGGATAATCCTGATGTCCAAAAAATCCCTAATGGGAGATTAATATTATGAGGGATGGGGAATCTTAGAAACATTGTAAAAGAGGGTTTATTGCTTTATTGCATCACTCTCATAGAAGAGTGAGACATTAAAGGTGTTACATCCAATGCCATAATATCAGAACCTGCCTCATTCTTAGTTACAATGCCTTATGTTAGTTCTGTAGCCAATCAAATACTTCTATGAACTTTGCTAGTGTCTTTTTATACCAATCATTAATTGCTTTGCTTCTCATGCCTTTGCTGCAATGCATCATTTTTCAGTAAATCATATAATCCTTCACAAACCTACACTGACACATCTTAAGTTTCTAACTAAATTTAAAACAGGATCTATTACTAAATTTTAAAATCTTTTACTATCTTACTTAACATACTGCTTTGCTTACATAATAGATATTTCTGTTTGCTGAATACATATTTCTATTTAAACTACAAACTTATAGTCTTGTTTCATGTCTGTGTCACTTTAATGATCTAATTCTCAAAGGCTTCTCCAAGGTCTTAGATCAAACCCTGTATCCATCTCAATCTCTGAGCCTGTATGCACAAGGCCCTGAGAGTTCTCCGTGCCTGCATTTCCCACACTGCAGCATCCCAATGGACCCTTGGTTTCTTGGGGACTCACAATGGCAGAAGGGTCTCCTTGGTTCCACAAGGTCCTGCAGAGCCCCTTGATTCAACGAGGCCTCAAAGTGTCATCATGGCCTCCAGGATTCCATGAGGCCCCACAGTGTCACAATGAATTCCTTTGGTTCCATGGAGTCCAGCACTGTTCCATCAGATCCTCAGTTCCATGGGCCCCTGTAGTGTCACAATGGACTCCTCAAATCAATGGGGCTGCAAAGTGTCACAGAAGTTTCCATGATTCCATGAGACTCCACCGTGTCACAATGGCCCCTCAATTCCATGGAGCCCCACAGTGTCTCTGTGGTTTCCTTGGTTTCATAAGGCCCTGAAATGTCACAATGTTCTCTTTGTTTCACAAAGCCTCAAATTTTAAAAATGGCCTCCATGGTTTCATGAGGCCCCGCTGTGTCACAATGGACCCTCGGCTCCATGACACTACAAAGTGTCACAATGGTCTCTTTGATTTGCAGTATGAGAATGGACCCTTGGTCCCTTGGAGCTCACAGGGTCACTCTTGTCCCCTTAGTTCCATGAAGCCCTGCAGTGTCACAATGGTCCTTTGGTTCCATGATGCCCAGTACTGTAACAAAGATCTCCTTGATTCCATGGTGTCAGAATGGCCCCTTTGTCCCACGGAGCCCCACACTGTCACTGTGCTCCCCTTGATTCCATGAGGCCCAGCCGTGCTACAATGGCCCCAATGGCTACAATGGTCTCCAGGGAGACTCTCTACAACCACCTGAACAGAGGCTGTAGTCAGGTGGGGGTCGGTCCCTTCTCCCAGGCAGCACCTGACAGAAGGAGAGGACACAGTCTGAAGATGAGCCAGAGGTAGTTTAGGTTTGATATCAGGAAAAATTCTTCAGTAAAAGAGTGATTGGGAACTGGAATCTTCTGCCAAGGCAGGTGGTGGAGTCATTGTCCCTGGAGGCATTTATAAAAAGACTGGATGTGGCACTCAGAGTCATGGTTAAGTTTTTAGGTGATGTTAGGTCATAGGTTGGATTTGAAGATCTCAAAGGTCATTTCCAACTTGGTGATTCTGTTTCATAATAATCTCCATTGTTACATGAGGCCTGCAGTGTCACAATGGATGTTTGGTTTTATGAGTTCCCACAGTGTAACAATGGACCCTTGGTTCCATGAGGTTCTGTAGTATAACATGGTCACCTTGGTTCTGGGAGGTTCTGCAGTGTCACAATGCACCCATGGTTGCAGGGGGTTCCACAGTGTCACCATGGCCACCTTGGATCTGCAGTATAACAATGGACCATTGGTTCCATGTGGCCCCACAGTGTCTCAATGGCCCCTTGGTTCCATGAGGCCTTTCTGTGTCACAATGGACTTTTGATTCCATGAGGTTTCTCGGTGCCACAATGGTGTCCTTGGAGCTGCAGTGTCACAATGGACCATCAGCTCCATGTGGCCCCACTCTGTCAAACTGGATTTTGGTTCCATGAGCTCCCATACTGTCAAAAGGCGCCTTTGTTCCTTCAGGATCCATAATGGAATATTTGACTCCTTGGTTCTGTGAGGCCCTGCTGTCACCAAATCTCCAAAATATCAGCATATACCTCCTTAATGTTAATTTGGTGTTAAAGGGGGCATCATTTTATTCAGGCCTCAGGTCCAATGTGACATAAAAACTAATCTTATGTGGACATGTTATTCTACAAGTATGTTGCCTATATTAAGTCACAACATGTGCTTTAAAATTTACCCATTTCTATGAAATCCACCCAAAGTTACCAGACTCAGTTTCTATTTTTTCTATCACATCATTCATGAGCCAGATTTCTTATTTTTCTCTTCCAGCTTTTCTGGCTGGGAAAGCAGCCCCCTATATGACTTATTCCTGTGCTAAAATATCAGAGGTGCAGTAAAATCTTGAATGAACCCTTTTGGTGTCAAGGCCAAGGCTCTGTGTGTGCAGGCAGAGGCAGGCAGGAGGCAGAGCTGTCAGCAAAGGAAGGGGCCAGCGAGGTGGGGCAGCCGGGGGATGACGACAGCCTGCAGGGACAGAGGCGCAGGGCATGGACACCGTAGGACAGCCTGGGCTGCAGAGGGCACAGGGATGGGCAGCAGCTGAAAGGCCCTGACACAGCCAACTCCTGCAGCACTTGGGCCATGCAGGCTGGCCCTGGGCCTGAGGCCAGCAGGGGACAAGTGAGCCTTGCTGTGCTGGGGCCTCATTGCCTCCTTGTCCCTGCTCAGCAGCCTGGCAGGGGCCGCCCCATGGTGCTGCCCTTGGCATTGCACATGCCCAGAGCCCAGTGGGCCGGGAAGAGCCCTGAGCAATGAGGGAGGGACAGGATGTGCCTTGCCAGGGGCTGGAGCTCGGCCCTTGGCCTTTTGCATTCCTGAAACACATCCAGGTTTGCTCAGCATCAGAGACATCTTTCCCTTGTTTGTCCCCACCTGTCATCAGTGCCTCCAGTGTTCTGCTCTAACTGGAACCTGGGGACACTTTCTCAGTTCTGTTCCTCAGTGGGACCCATTAAAACTTGAAGAAACTTCAGTGTCTCAATTAAAATTTGAGTTCTTGAGAAGTTTTTCAAGTACACACTGAGCGACTGAGTCTGATGCAGACAGCACCAATGCCCTGAGAGGGTCATTAAAATCCTTGTGCTGTGTCTGTGCTGATGAGCTGGGCTGGGCTCCTGGCACAGAAGGCGAACCTGGCAACCAAGAAGAGCTTCAAAAACACATTTCTCTTCATGAGCAGCTCTTCTCCCAGCCTAACAGGGCTGGGGCACTGCCTGCAGCCACCCCAGGCACAGCACAGAGGCACAGAGAGCTTCAATCAGTCAGGGCTGGGAAGATGCTCAGAAGGGACTGCGGCAGAATCACTCCCAGCCCTTGACACAGGAAGCCTCTGGCTGCAGGACAATGCAGCTGCAGCTCCTGCACTGATCTCCTAAAGCTGCAACATCCCAATGCCTGCAGAATCTGTGAGTACATTCTCTGATGATCTCTTGTGTAGAGCAGCCACGGGTGCCCAGGGCTGCGGTGCAGAGCAGGGTCCTGCAGCCCAGGCTGCTGTGCTGGGGCAGGGACTCTGCTGCCTGCCAGGGACAGCTCTCAGCCAGCCCTGGGAGCTGCTCCCAGCACTGGGGGACAAGGTCTGGGTAGAAGGAGACAGTTAGTAAGGCTTGGAAGTGTTCTCCTTGTGTGGTGAGGATGCTGCATTGTTCAGGACTACTGCTCACAGCATGACATTTAAATCTAGAACATTTCCAAACAGATTATGCAGGGAGCACAGAGAGGCAGGGGCTGCATAAAAAGGAAAATCGTGATTTTATAATCTACTGCTCTGTCTTGCGTAGATAGGAAATTGCATATAGATATTAATCTCCCAGTTCAGGTTGGGAAAAATATAATTTTTTTATCTCGGATCTTAATAAAGAAGGCAGAGACAGAAATCAGCAGAACGTCCCTCACAGGCAGCATCAAAGTCACTTTTCCAGCCTCCTCAATGTTGCTGTGATATTGCCATCAGAGCCTACAGAGTCAGAGCTGACCCTGGGCAGTGCCCTGTGCTCGGAGGGGTGTGCAGGGAAGAGCTGAGCCCCCAGGGCTGGGCTGGGCTCTGGCAGCACTGGCAAGGCCCAGCCCTGGGCACAGGGAAGCAGCTGCTGGCAGGGACAGCTCCAGGCAGCAGAGCCCTGGGCAGGCAGAGGGGGGAAAGTGCCACCAAGCTGGGCTGGGATATTTCAAGTCCTCTCCAAACTGAACTATTCCATGATTACTTTTCTTACAGATCCCCATGCCAAGACACAGCAAATGTCCAACAGCAGCTCCATCAGCCACTTCCTCCTGCTGCCATTGGCAGACACACGGCAGCTGCAGCTCCTGCACTTCTGCCTCTTCCTGGCCATCTCCCTGGCTGCCCTCCTGGCCAACGGCCTCATCATCAGCGCCGTAGCCTGCGGCCACCACCTGCACACCCCCATGTTCTTCTTCCTGCTCAACCTGGCCCTCTCTGACCTGGGCTCCATCTGCACCACTGTCCCCAAAGCAATGCACAATTCCCTCTGGAACACAAGAAACATCTCCTATGCTGGATGTGCTGCACAGGTTTTTTTTTTTGTGTTCTTCATGTCAGCAGAGTTGTATCTCCTGACCATCATGTGCTATGATCGCTACGTGTCCATCTGCAAACCCCTGCACTACGGGACCCTCCTGGGCAGCAGAGCTTGTGGCCACATGGCAGCAGCTGCCTGGGCCAGTGGCTTTCTCACTGCTCTGCTTCTCACAGCCAATACATTTTCCCTGCCCCTGTGCCAGGGCAATGCCCTGGGCCAGTTCTTCTGTGAAATCCCACCCATCCTCAAGCTCTCCTGTTCTGAATCCTATCTCAGGGAACTTTGGCTTATTGCAGTTAGTGCCTCTTCATCTTTGTGTTGTTTTTTGTTCATTGTTTTCTCCTATGTGCAGATCTTCAGGGCTGTGCTGAGGATCCCCTCTGAGCAGGGAAGGCACAAAGCCTTTTCCACCTGCCTCCCTCACCTGGCTGTGCTCTCTCTATTTGTCAGCACTGCAGTGTTTGCCTACCTGAAGCCCCCCTCCATCTCCTCCCCATCCCTTGATCTGGCCCTGTCAGTTCTGTACTCAGTGGTGCCTCCAGCCCTGAACCCTCTCATCTACAGCCTGAGGAACCAGGAGCTCAAGGATGCCCTGAGAAAATTGATAAATCTATATTTTCTGAAGCATTAAACTTTTGTGCTGCATAATCTTCTGAATGTAACTTTCTAATAGCTCATTTTTTTTTTATTTTCCTATATTTGTCTGTTTTTTATACGGTATCTTTTTCTATTGTTTTAATATTTCTTACAAAATACTGTAGTGTTACTCTTTCCATTTCTTCATTACTATCTACCTTTCTTTTGAAACACAAAGACATGCAAGAGGTCTTTCAGCTGTGCATTTAAATAAAAACAAATGCCTGCCCTGCCCTGTGTGTCCAGGATCCTTCCTCAGCTCTTCTCTGTCTCTGCAGGGCAGTGCCTGTGGGCAGAGGTGGAGGGAAGAGACTCCCAGCACAGCAGCACAGCCAGGGACAATGGCCCTGGCTCTTCCCACATCTGCTCTTCCCAACTCCCCCCTCTCCTTGCCAGCCCTTCTGTGGCTGTGAGGCCGCAGTGCTCTGGCAGTTTGGTCACTGTCCTGCTGCGTGTCTGTGCTGTGCCCACAGGCAGGGACAGGCCATGGGCACTGCTGGGACACAGCTGGGCTCCAGCACAGCAGCTCCATCAGCAAAGGGCATCTCCTGAGGGCAGGGCAGGAAGGCCTTGCTCTCCTCCAGAGCTGCTGTCAGTAATGTGCTCCAGGAATGCCCTGGCCAAGCAAAGCCCAGTGCCTGGGGCAGAGGGGCAGTGTGCAGGGGGCACACAGCAGTGTCCTGGCACAGCCAGAGCTCCTGGGATGGACCTGAGGGAGCAGCAGGGCAGGGCCTGGGCTGTGTCTTTGTTCTGGGCACAGCCTGGGAAGGTGCCCCAGGGCAATTGTCCCACACCAGCCCCTGCAATCACCACACCCAGCACTGGCCTCTCCCCCAGCTGCACGAGGTTGTTTGTCCCTGCATGGAGGGACACCAAGTGACCAGGCCAGCAGGCCATGTTTGCTCTGTACAGAGGAGATTTCAGCAGTGCATCATGTGTGTGTTGGGAGATGAACCCGAGTGAGCACAAACACCATCATCAGCACTCGGGGGTGGCACAGTTCTGGTGGCACAAACAGTGCCTTGAGGCCACTACACTCTGGGAAATCACCTGAATTCATTACTGGGCTGTGGTTACGACTGCATAGGAGAAACATCCCAGGCAGGGAGGGTCTGGGAAAAAAATATTCAGGACAGCCATGGACTGCACAGAGAGACCATTGCGGTGGGGGTCTGTGGGGAGAAATCAGAGCTGCCTCCCTTCTTAACTACCCTGAGGACCTGGACAGGGTTGTGCTGTGCTCTGGGCACTGACCAGGAGCTGAGGGATGTGGAAAAGGCCTTTGGAGTCAAGGATGCTGAGAAGGCTGGGTAGTGTCACTGTGACACCTCTCTCAAACCCTTTGGAAAGGCCAGAGCCATCCCAGACGGTGCTGGGAACTTGGGAAGGGCAGACATTGAACCAGTATGCAAACAGGGCATGGAGGGGCACTGGGACAGTCACAGACTGGTCAGGCTCAGCAGGGAAGGGCAGGTGGCAAATCCTCCTGCAGCCATTCCAGGCACTGGCAGCACAAGGCAGGAATTGCAGAACCCCCATGGGAGGGAAAAGAAGGGGATGTTGTGTGCCCAGACTTTAGCCAGGCCTGGGACATGGTCTGCTGTGCTCTCCTCAGAGCCAGATTGGAGAGAGCGGGGCTGCAGGAGAGGAACATGGGGTGGGTGGGAATTTGGCTGAACAATGAGGGTCAAATGTCATCCATGGCACAGAGTCCTCTTGGCAGCCACTCCCTGGTGACATCCCTCAGTGACCAGCCCTTGACCATCAGTGTGGAACATTTCTATTATGTCTACAATGGCATGAAAGGCATTTTCAATTCCTTTGTGGATGCAGCCAAGTTGTAGGGAGTCTGTGACCGAATTCATCTGGTTAATGGTGACTGCAAAATGTAATTTGGCAAAATGACTGAGTTGGGTAAATTTCTCTTGCCATGGGGTGTCAACCAAGCCACAAAAAAAGGTTGAATTTATGTATCAGAAAAAAAGGCAGTTCAATATGGAAAATCAAACCCAAACAAAAAACAAAGCAAGACCCACCCGCAACAACAAAAATCCCACAAACCAAGCAAGCACAAAAAGCAAAGGCCATACACAGAAGCAAAGCAAATCCACAGGAAATCTCCTAGCAGCAGAAAATACTTAACCATATTGTAGCAGGAGTGGATTCTGTATGTGTAGGTGCTGTTTTGAATAAAAATGTTCTTAAAAAACAAATCAATTCCCTATGCCCCATGCCCGTCGCTTCTCTCAGTTTATTGCTGATCATGATGTGCCATGGAATGGAACATTCCTTGGGTCAGTCCAGCCCAGCTGTCCCATCCCTGTTCCCTCAGGAACACTTGCCCACCCCAAGCCCATGGCTTGGAGGGGGTTGCAAACACGCCTCGTGGGGCGAGCACTGTGACAAGGACAGGAGAACAGAACAACATTTACATTGATCAAGGGCAGAGAACAGAACAGCACAGCCTTGGAGAAACAGACAAAGGAGGTAGCTGAGGCAAACAGAAGTCAAACAAAATGCAAGGAGGATGCCAGCTCAGTTCTGCAAGGCTGATAAAGCAGAAATTATAAAAAACAATAGTATTGCCCTAACTCAAAAGTGGAGGTTGAGAAGAAGCTCCCTGAAAAGGGCACTGGATGTTGAAGACAGACCCCAAAGAACCATATAAGGACTTGTGATAAGGAGTGTAACTATGTCCAATAAATTCAAAGAAAGCGGGGAATAGCTAAAGAGTATGTAACCAGTGTGTGTGATAAAAACTCTGTTCATTCAATGCTCCATGCACTCGAATGTAGGAAGGTTTGCCACGGTGACTACCATGATGTAATGAAGAATATCTGTTTTCAGATATTCAAAACTGTGTTCAAAACTTTCTATCCTGTGTGTTTCAGTGTCAGTGGTGTCCTTGTCTCCATTATGGCCCTTGCACAGTTTCACAATGGCCCCTTGGTTCCATGCGGCCCTGCTGTATAACAATGGATCCCTTGGTTCCATTTGGGTCCATACTGTCAAAATGGCCTCCTTGGTTCTGCACTGCCACAATGCTCTCCTTGGTGCCACGAGGTCTTGGTGTGTCACAACAACCCCTTGGTTCCATGAACTGCCATGGTGTCACCATGGTCTCTTGGATCCTCAGTATTACAATGGACAATTGGTTAAAGCAGCCCTGCAATGTCACAATGAATATTTGGTTCATGAGGCCCCACAGTTTCACCATGGCCCCTTGGTTCTACGAGGCCTCACTGGATAACAATGGCCCCTCAGTTCCATGAGGTTTTGTACTGTTATCAATGCTATCCTTGGGTCCGCAGTGTGAAAATGGCTTGGTTCCATGAGGTTCCTCAGTGTCACAGTGGTCTGCTTGGTTCCATGGGGCTCTGCAATGTCACAATGTCCCATTGTTTCCATGAACTTCTGTCCCATCAACCATGTCCTTTGTTCAAATGAAGCCCTGCAATGTCACCATGGTCTCTTGGTTCCATGAGGTTCCATAGCCTAACATGGTTGCCTTGATTCCAAGAGGTTCTGCTGTGTCACTCTGGACTCTTGGTTCCACGAGGCTCTGTGGTATCACCATGGTGCCCCTGGATCTGCAGTATCACTATGGACCACTGGTTCCATGTGGCCCTGATGTGTCTCAGTGGCTCCTTGGTGCCATGAAGCCCCACTGTATAAAAATGGAATCTTGGTCCCATGAGGTTCTGGACTGTCAGAATGGTCTTCTTGGTTCTGGACTGTAACAATGGACCCTTGGTTCCACGAGATTCCATTATGTCACAATGATCTCCTTGGTTCCACGAGGCCGTGGAGTGTCACAATGGACCCTTGGTTCCATGAGGTTCCATAGTGTCACCATGGTCTCTTGGGATCCACATTGTCACAATGGACAATTGGTTCCATGGGACTGTGCTTTGTCACAATAAACCCTTAGTCCATGAGGTTCTGAGTGTCACAATGGTCTCCCTGGTTCAACGAGGCCCTGGAGTGTCAAAATGGACCTTGGGTTCCATGAAGTTCTTCAGTGTCACAATGACCCCTTGGATCCATGAGGTCACATAGTGTCACCATGGTCTCCTTGGATCTGCATTGTCACAATGGCCCATTGGTTCCATGTGGCCTGGCTGTTTCACAATTGTCTCCTTGATTTCATGATTGCCCTCAGTGTCACAATGGAGCCTTGTTTCTGTGAGGCTCTGAACTGTCACAATTGTCTCCTTGGTTCCATGAGCCCCCCCTGTGTCACAAGGGTCCCCTTGCTTCCATGAGGATACAAAAGCTTTGAATAAACATTGAGCAACACCTGCTTAACACACCTGGGAACATCTGTCTGTATTCAAAAGAGGGCTTAAAGGTGAGAATGGCACCAGCAGCTTCCATCTGCAACAGAGATCCAGAGAAAGGACAGGGACAGAGAATTCAGCTGAAAGACTCAGAGAATTCTGCTTACAGACATCATTTCTGCTCATACTGTCCCTTGCAGAAAGGTGACATCATTCCAGGCAGCCTGGACTGAGCATGTAGTTCCTGAGTGGGGTTTGTTGTTTAGAAAACCTGCTCAGGATTTTCCATTCTTTCCTCACAAACAGGAAAATTTCTCCTGGGCCTGTGTGCAGGCAGAGCCCTGAGGAGAGCAGGTGGGACATGGTGCAATGGGCTGGGACACCCAGCTGCAGAGCTCAGGGGACAAGGTTCTGCTGCAGGGCACAGGGATGTCAGTCCCAGGTGGGCAATGTCAGACATGGTGAGGTTGGGGGTGAGGAGCAGGTTGTCCAAACAGGGTCAGCCTGCAAGGGGCTCATTCTTCTGTGTGCCCACACCTCCTAAGGAGACATTCAGCATCAAGACAACTTGGAGAATGATTCAATTACCTCTTCTCTGAGCTGAAAAGTAAAAAAAAGAAATCCATTGATTAAAAACAAAAAATCATGAGGTCCACTAGGAAATCTTCCTCATTAAGTGAACTCTAAACTGACTCCAAACAGCTGCACAAGCCCTGGAGACAATTGAAGGAAGACAAGGTACTCCTGTGGGCTTTCTGTATTTTGATCAGTCCCATGATGGATTTGGGGCTGAGTCCAGGAGCCTCAGGCACTGAGAGAAGGTTGAAGAAGCTGCTCAAGGAGGCAGAAGCAAAACTCCAAGTCCCTTGGAGCATCAGTGGCCCCACTGAGGGCAGGGAGTGCCAAAGGCTCCCCAGGGACTGGTGAGAGCAGATCCTTGAGGGCAGGATTGCAGGAGCCCGAGGCTGTGAGCAGGGAACTGCAATGCTGAGCAAGGCCTGGGCTGGGTGGAGGAAGCAGAAAGGCCAAGGCCTGAGCCCAGGCCTGGGCCAGCAGGGCCTGTCCCTCACAGGTGGCTCGGGGCTGTTGCTGGGGCAGTGGGATGGCAGGGGCAGCAAGGACAAATGTCATCAGGCTGTGTGACACTCCAGATGCTCATGGAACCAAGGGCCAGTGTGACACAGCAGAGCCTGATGGAAACAAGAGGCCATGGTGAGCCTGCAGGGCTGGAACACCCCAGAACACTGAAATGCTGGGGGTGACCAAAGGTTCCTTTACTTGAGTTTGGTGCACAGGAGAAACCCCAGCCAGGTATTGTTAACATGGCCAGATGCAAAGAATATTCTTGGTAGGGAGGGACCCACAAGGATCATCAAGTCCAGCTCTTGAGTGAATGACCCACACAGGGACTGAACCCACAACCTCAGTGATACCAGCACCCTGCTCCAACCAACTGAGCTAAGAGATCCCAACGACACAAATTTTTACAGGCAAAATATAGACAATCAAAGAACTTGGGCAGAAGGATTTATACAAGCTCTAACTCACCATAAAACTCTTCTCATACCATTAACTTAATTAACACAAGACCATTTAACCTACAAACCTTTAACCCTGAAGATGTTAAATTACCCAAAAATGTCCCAGGTAAGTAGGATTTGACAAAGAAATAGAGAACAACAGAAGCACAGAAGATCTATAGACAGAAATGCACACAGGTACCAGCTGCTCAGGTTCCAGCATAGCTCACAGAAGAACCCCAGCAGACAGCACAACCCAGACCACAGCTGACCTCGAGCTCCAGCTTTTAATCCCCTGAGCCTGTATGGGCCCACCCTTTGGGTGGGATTTCCAGTTGTTTGCCCAATCAGAGTCAGTGTTTGTACCTGCTGCTAGTGTGTGACTGATTGACAGCTCAGCCAATCCGAGCTGGGTTATCACTGCCCCTACTGTGTGATGGACATATTGGCCAATCAGAGCCGGCTTAACATCACCTCTGATGTTTGATTGAATGACAGCTTAGCCAATCAGAGCTGGGTTAGCACCACCCCTGCTGTGTGATTGGCAGCTGTGCCATGCCAGGGGTAAAGGCAGGGCTCTGTCCCACAAACCAAGGCCAGACCAGGCCCTGGCCCCACACGGGCATTCCGAGCATCCTGAGGTGTCTGGGACATTGATCTCATCCAGCCTCTGACACCCACCATGGGGACACTGTGGAACCTCATGGAACACAGGGCCAGTTGTGACACTGTGGGGCCTCATGGAACTGTGGAGTCCGTTGTGACTGATCAGTAAGTTGTCTTTAAAAATAATTCAATGACTGAAAGTATGGGTGTTAATATCTCTGAAATGGGTCTTCGTTTCTCTACTAACTACAAGCAACAGGTTTATTACAGAGCCCAGTCAGCTTGGCTCCTGAAACAGACAAGGGTCTGCATGAGCTTGAGTTTATGAACTTTGGGGTAAAATGACAGGTTCAAGAGGGGATATGGGGTAGGTGATTTAGAAAGGCTGTACCTTCCTAGTACCTCAGCCAATGGGGAAAGGAAGAGGGCAATGTGCACGGGGGAGTTTAGGATAATGGAGGCTGCTGCCTCCAGAACCTCAAGAGAGAAAACTGCATGAGCGTGTGCCCTGGTGGACTCTTTCCCTTTACTGAAATAAAGTTGAAGACTCCCCTATCTCCTTAATGGACGCTGGCTTTTCATAGTATGATTTTCTGTATGTGACACTATGGAATGACGGAACCAAGGAGCCATTGTGACGCATCGAGGCCTCAGTGGAACAAAGGAACCATTGTTGACAGTACAGAACCAAGGGGCCATTGTGACAATACAGGTCCAAGGACACCATGGTGACACCATGGAACCTCATGGAACCAAAGAGACCATTGTGACATTCTGGTGCCTCATGGAATCAGGGGGTGAAATCCCTTGTGAGACACAAGACCCCAGTGAAACCAAGAGTCAGTGATGAAGCTGTGGGGCCCATAGAACCAAGGAGCCATTATGACACAGCAGGGCCACATGGAGCCCAGGGGCCATGGTGACACTGCAAGACCTTATGGATCAAGGGGCCATTGTGACACTACAGAAACAAGGAGAATATTGTGACAAGGAGAACATTGTGACGCTACAGGGACTCATGGAATCAAGAAGAACATTGTGACATTGTGGAGCCCCACAAAACCAAGGAAATATGGAACAGGTGTGGCTTGCTGGGGCTCCTGTGGGCTGCCTGACAGGTCTGGCTCTCCTTGGCATGTGGGAAGGATCATTTTAGGTGCTTCTCACCAGTTCTACTGCAATCAAGATCAAAGAACAGAGTGACTGGATTCACCGTACCCAAGTGAAAAAGGCTCCACAAGACCTTGGAAAGAAACACTGGGTGATAATGAACTAAAGCTAAAGCTTATGCGGGAAAAAATGAATAGATTGTTGGTGAAAATGTTGATTTTGCTTGTGACGATCCAGAAAAGTATTCCCAGCCAGAATCAAACAGGTGCAACCTGGAAAGCTGTGGCTTTTATGATCATAATCATGACTATGGCTACAGGAGACAATAGTACAAGACCTCCCATATACGATATGACTGGTGTTCATTGTGTCAGGGAAGAGCTTCTGACTATGACTAAGTCTCTGTGGCAGGTGTTACAAATCACAAACACAACTGTCTGGACAGGGAAAGATGTCTGGGATTGTAAATTTGTGTTTGTTCAGGACGGATTCTAACAATAAACCAAATAAAAGCCCATCTGAATTGGTAAAGAATGTTGTGACACATGCTTAACTGACTGTCCTGTATTCAGGTTTACAATAGAGGGGTGTGAAGTCGAGGCTTTTGAAGTTGATTACAATGTAACTCAAGTCTGTGTTAAACCTCAGAATGATGCAACCTTACCAGCACAGGCATAAAAAATCTGGACCACCCGAGCCCTAACCATGCCACTTAAGCCTGAACCAAGGATTTATAAAATTGGATCATATGTAGTAAGAAACGTGGGCCAGCAGCAATTGCTGTTTAACCCAGAATGGTCTCTCAAGCATGTTGAGCTGCTCATGAAGATCAACATTTGAAAAATTCAGCCAGCCTGCTCCACTTTTCTGAAAACATCCTTTGAATGTTGGGCAGCATGGTTGGGGAAGCAGGCTCACTTTAAAAACAGAACACAAAGAGATGTAACAGGAATAATAGGTACAGGAGTCTTAAATGGAATTGATTCAGAAATACTAATGAGCAAGCTGGTCACTGTGACTAGTGATTTGGCAAAAATAAGGCAGCCTTTGCAATCATCTTGGTTAGCATTAGGAACCAATGAGTGGTAATTTTCAAAGGTATTGTCGAATTTGAGAGAAGCTGAAGATCAAGACCATAAACTAATAATGAAAGCATTTCATGTAGCTCAGGATAATGAGTCTTTAGCTCTTAGTTGTATACAGGCACAGTTGTGGATGCAGTCAACAGTTGCTTTAGCCATGAGAGAGAAGTGAAGGCATTTTTCCAATTGAAATCTGAAAAGCTGTTTGGGATAATGCCATGAACTTGGAAAGGAAACTGCAGTCCTGGTGGACTAAGGTAAACTTCACTTATGACCCCATCACTAATGTGACCACTGCCTTCTATACAGAATGCCACCATTTATGTTATCCACCCTATTATTGCTTTAGGATTAATCCATGGAGAAACAGTACTCTACCCCTCTGAACACAGAGCATGGGCCCAGGTAGTAAACAAGAAATGGCAGAGTGTAAATGTAGAATCTTATGTCACCTGAGAACAACAGGGATTCCTCTGTGAAAGCAATACCATTGATGCCCAGGACACATGCCTAGATACTGAACAAGGTGTGTGTCACTGAGACCCATCCAGACATCATTCAAAAGACTGTGCTCATATATATTGGCCAAGGCTGTGTGTGTTTAAGACTTGCCTGTGCTTCAGGAAGAGTAGACAATAAGAACAAATACTTACCTGTTAAAAACCATTCTAATTGTTGCATTTGCAATTTTGTTAATATTGTCAGATGTGATTTTACATATTCAGAATCTGTTCTAGCCCACCAGTTAATAAAAGCCAACTATACTATGTACCACCATCTGTCACCCACACCCATTGGCATGAACTTTATACTGGTAGAACAGTTAATAAAACAGCCAGATCTCAATGAAATCTAAAAGGAAATCAAAGAGAATGGAGAAAAGATTTTAATTACTGTCCACCATGATGCAAAAGAAATCCATAAAGTTTTGCAAGGAATGAAACAAGAGGCAAGCCATCACTGGTGAGATGCTCTTTCTGGATGGTCACTGCAGGCATCTGGTATACATAATGCCCTAGTTCACCCAATCATTGTTTTGCCTTTTTTAGTCAGCATAAGTTTGATTTTATCTATTGAGATATTCATTTGGAATTGGAGGATGCTACGATGAGTAGCAGCCCTGACCTCCTTATCAAGAGCTATGGTACAGTCCTGAGGAATACTTTCCATATGACTTGGTTGGATGAAGAAGAATCTGTGTATTAGTAAAAGTATTTATTAACTCTATGGAAAAAGGGAGGAAATGAAGCAAAAATCAAAGCGTTAAGAGCTGAAGCTAAGGAATAGAAGCTTTACATATGATGATTAGAGTAGAGTAGAAGCAATATAGGAAGTGGTGAGCCAGTAGAGCTAAGACAATAAATCACTTGCTTAACTTTGCTGTGTCAGGACGGGAGGATGGGATATTGTTAAAGTGAAGAAACCGTAACTGCACGTGGATGATGAAACCAGACAGACCCAGGTTTGGGAGCTTGAACTACGGCCAAGGGCCCTGAGAGCCTGCCAACAAGACAATGGTGAAAAGTTGAAAGAAAGGAAGACTGCCTGACTTTGTCTTAAGATCACCTACCCATTTCAAAACCCAGGGACCCATCTGAAGGAAAGAATTGCACAAGCATAAATGGACATTGAACTAATTTTAATACAAACTGGGATAGGTGGGGTTAGGTAATGCATATATTAAAAGTGTGTTGTGTACTTATATGATATGTAAGACTTTTGTGGATAAAAGAAGGCAGGAGCCCCTTGTATTTTGCACATCCCTGTGGGACATTTGTCTGAGGTGTGCCCAGCGTCATAATAAACATACCACTTTCTAACTTTTACTAGTTAGAGAGTTCTTGTTTCTGCATCATACCAATTTCAGCCATGAGCGCCTGGAAAGACAAACAGTTCTTTTCCATAGGAAGGCAAGGATGGAGCCCCAGTGCCCAGGGGCAAATGAGAAGTGACCCTCGACATGCCAAGGTCAGCTGGACCTGTCAGGTGGCCCCCGGGAGGCCAAACCAGTCAGACCTGTTCAATCTGCCCTTGATTTCATTGGATCCCTCAGTGTTCCAATGTTCTTCTTGCTTCTGCAGTGTCACAATGGCCCCTTACTTCCATGAGACCCTGCAGGGTCACAATGGCTCTTTGGTTCCATGGGATCTCACAGTGTCACAGTGGTCTCCATGATTCCATGGGGCCTTGCAATGCCACAATGGTCTCCATGGATCCACGGTGCCCTGCAGGATCCCAACGGCCCTTTGGCTGCACCAGGCCCTGTAATGCAACAATGGCCTCTTGGTTCCACAAAGCCCTGCTGATTCACACTGGCCCCTTAGGACCGTGTGGCCCAGCAGTGCCACAATGATGTCCTTGGTTCCATGGGGTCCCCACAGTGTCACAATGGCCCCTTCATTTCACAAGGCAAAGAAAGTGTCACCATGATCTCCACAGGAAGGAAACCACGGAGCCCCTCTGTTTAAGGAGTTGATGAATGGCAGCCACCAGAGGCCAAGGCCAGACTGACCTGTCTTTCCTGACAGTTTTGTCTGGGACTAATACTTGGATATACAGAATATTGAATGTGGAATCCTAATTTTGGCCATGGGCACACAGAGAGAAGGATGGTTCTTTTCCATAGGAAGGCAAGCATGGAGCCCTAGTGCTTCAGGGGCAGATGAGCAGTAGCCACCAGAGGCCAAGGCAAGCTTTCATCTGGGACCACCCCTTGGATATACAGAATTTTGTGGCAGAATCCAATTTCAGCCTGGATAAGAAGTCCAGTTCTTTCCCACAGGAAGGAAAACAAAGAGCCCCAGTATTTCAGGGTGAATTAGAAGCTATCACCAGAGGCAAAGGCCAGCCAGACCTGTCAGTCCTGGCAGCTTTTTTGGTCTATTAAACCCTTGCACATAGGGAATTTTGGAGAAGTACCAGTTTTGGCCATGGATGTCTGGGCCGGAAGGACAACCCATGGCCTCAGTGTTTGAAGGCAGATGAGAGCTGGCTCTAAGGAAGCCATGGGCAGCCAGCCTTGTTGTCAATGGCAGCTTTTGTCTAGGAGTAATCTCTGAATATTGATAATTTTGGAGGCAGAATCCCATTTTGGCCACGGGCACCTGGATGAGAAGGACAGTTCTTTTCCATTTGAAGGAAAGCCCAGAGCCCCAGTGTTTCAAGGGCACATGAGAAGAGACCCTTGACAAGCCAAGGGCAGTTGGACCAGTTTGGCCAAGCCCACCAGACCTGTTACCTGTTCCCTTGTTTCCATGGGGCCCTGCAATATCACAATTGTCCCTTTCTTCCATGATGCCTTGCAGGGTCAAAATGTTTTCCTTGGTTCCATGGGACTGCACAATGACACAATGGCCTCTTGGTTCCATGAGGCTGCAGTGCCACAATGGTCTCTGTGATTCCATACAGTCCTGCAGTGTCACAAGGGTCCCTTGGTTCCACTGGGCTCCTCAGGATCACAATGGCCCCGTGGCTGCACAAGGCCCAGCTGTGTCACACTGGCCCCTGGCTTCCATGGGGCCCCACAGTGTAACAACTGTCCCTTGCTTCCATGGGGCCTTGCAGTGTCACAATGGTCTCCTTGCTTCCACAAGGTCCTGCACAGCCCCTTAATTCAACGAGGCCTTGAAGTGTCACAGTGGTCTCCAGTATTCCATGAAGCCCCACAATGTCACATCCAGCCTTTGGTTCCATGGGTCCCAGACTGTCACATGAACCCTTAGTTCCATGGGCCCTGCAGGGTCACAAGGGTCTCCTTGGTTCAGGGGTGCCTGTGGCAGGACGTCCACCCACCCCTAGCACAGACAGTTGGTGTATAAAGAGATAACCCAGGCTGAGAGACCCAGCAAGGGATCATCTCTGGGGCTAAAAGGGTTCAGGTCTCAGCTAAGAATCAACATCTTAGTCTGGACAGCAGATGTGGGAAGAGATAAAAGAAATATTCTTGACTGAGAGACACTGTTTTACAAACTATAAAAGACATATGAGTTATCACAGAGGCAGAAACCACTACAGACACACCCTGAAGGTGTAAAGGACTTCTCCGTGTAGTTTGGACAAAGATTCTACTGATACTTCCCTGGGGACTGAAGGAAAGGATCTCAATGTGAGACCTCACCAACAATTGGATGGTAAGATACATTGAATCCTAAGTTATATTATTTCTTCTCTAGCTGTAACTTTTAACGTTGTGCTGTATAAACCTGCTAGAAGCCTCTCTTTGTCTTTTATTCCTTATTAGTTTAAGTCTTATGTCTGTTAGTTTTCTATCTATTAAACAAGAATTCATTCTATAATAGACAGCAGAATCAGCCATTATTAAAGAACTTGCGAACCAGAGTGGGTTTTGGGCTGCTGGCCACCTCAATAAAGTTGTTGACTGCTGCTAGAGGCCTAGACAAATGGCAGGGACTTATCTAAACCCCCACATCCACTCATAACAGTGCCACACAGTACCACAGTTGCCTCTTGGTTCCATTAATCCCCACAATATCACTAGGGTCACCTTAGTTCACTGGGGCCACACAGTGTCACAAGGGCCCCTTTGTTCAATGAGGCCTGTTGAGTCACAGTAGTCTCCATGATTCCATAAGGCTCTGCAATGTCACAACAAACCATTGGTTCTGTGACATCCTACAATGTCACAATAGACCCTTGGTTCTGCAAGGACAGAGTACCCCCTTGGTCCCTTGCAGCTCACAGTGTCACCATTGTGTCCTTGCTTCCATGAGTCCCTGAAGTGCCACAATGGTCCTTAGTTTAGACAAGGCCTTAACGTGTCATCATGGTCTCCATGGTTCCATGGACCCTTTAGTGTAACAGTGGTATCCTTGGTTCCACAGAGTCAGAATGTCCCCATGGTCTCATGGAGTCCCCACAGGGTCACTGTGGTCCCCTTGATTCCATGAGGCCCTGCTGTGCTAAAATGGCCCCTTGGTTAAACAAGGCCCTGCACTGTCACAATAGTCCCTTGGATCTAGTGGGTCCCAAAGAGTCACAATAGTCTCCATTGTTCCATAAGGCCCTGCAGTGTCACAATGGACCTTCGTTTCCATAAAGCCCCACTGTGACACAATTGGCACCTTGGTTCCATGAGGCCTGGCACTGTCAGAATGGCCCCTTTGTTTCACGGAGCACCACAGTATCAGAATGGTCCCCATGGTTCCACAGGGCCTCCCCAGTGTAACAATGGACCCTTTGTTCCAAGAGGTTCTGCAGTGTCACAATGGTCCCTTGGCTCCACATGGCCCTGCTGTATCACCAAGGCTTGTGGTTCCAGGAGGCTGCAGAGTGTCACAATGGACCCTTGGTTCCATGAAGCCTTTCTGTGTCACAATGGACGTCTGGTTCCATGAACTGTCATGTTGTCACTCACAGCTTCCTTGGATCCGTAGTGTGTCCTTGGATCCTTTGTTCCATGAGTTTATACAGTGTCATCATGGATTCCTTGGTTCTGTCAGGCCCTGCTGTGTCACAATGGCCCCTTATTTCCACGAGGCCTTTCTCTGTCACAATGACCTTTTAGTTTTAGGAGTTTCCATGGTGTCACAATGGTCTTCTTGGATCAGCAGTATCACAATGGACCATCAGTTCCATGTGGCCCTGCAGTTTCTGAAGGGATTTTGGTTCCATGCAGCCCCACAATGTCAAAATGGCCCCTTGGCTCCATGGGATTCTGCTGTGTCACAATGGACCCTTTGTGCCATGAGATTCCAGTGTCACAGCTCACTCCTTGGGTCTGCAAGGCCATGCAGTGACCAAATCTCCAAAACATCAGAATAAGACTTCTTAACACTAAATTACTGTTAAAGAGGGCATCATTTATTCAGGTCTGAGGTCCAGCAGGGGATAACAGCTAACCTGGACTGGACACATGACTGTAAAAGCATGTTGCTCATATGCAGTTGCTGCATGTGTATTAGAATTTACCCATTTGAATGAAACCCACCCCAAGTTCCCATTTCCTGTCCCTCCCTCATTCCTCAGGGCTCTTCCCGGGCCACTGGGCTCTGGGCATGTGCAATGCCAAGGGCAGCACCATGGGGCGGCCCCTGCCAGGCTGCTGAGCAGGGACAAGGAGGCAATGAGGCCCCAGCACAGCAAGGCTCACTTGTCCCCTGCTGGCCTCAGGCCCAGGGCCAGCCTGCATGGCCCAAGTGCTGCAGGAGTTGGCTGTGTCAGGGCCTTTCAGCTGCTGCCCATCCCTGTGCCCTCTGCAGCCCAGGCTGTCCTACGGTGTCCATGCCCTGCGCCTCTGTCCCTGCAGGCTGTCGTCATCCCCCGGCTGCCCCACCTCGCTGGCCCCTTCCTTTGCTGACAGCTCTGCCTCCTGCCTGCCTCTGCCTGCACACACAAAGCCTTGGCCTTGATACCAAAAGGGTTCATTCAAGTTTTGCTGCGCCTGTGATCTTTTAGCACAGGAATAAGTCATATAGGGGACTGCTTTCCCAGCCAGAAAAGCTGGAAGAGAAAAATAAGAAATCTGGCTCATGAATGATGTGATAGAAAAAATAGAAACTGAATCTGGTAACTTTGGGTGGATTTCATAGGAATGGGTAAATTTTAAAGCACATGTTGTGACTAAATATAGGCAACACACTTGTAGAATAACATGTGCACATAAGATTAGTTTTTATCTCACATTGGACCTGAGGCCTGAATAAAATGATGCCCCCTTTAACACCAAATTAACATTAAGGAGGTATATTCTGATATTTTGGAGATTTGGTGACAGCAGGGCCTCACAGAACCAAGGAGTCAAATATTCCACTATGGATCCTGAAGGAACAAAGGCGCCTTTTGACAGTATGGGACCAAAATCCAGTTTGACAGAGTGGGACCATATGGAGCTGATGGTCCATTGTGACACTGCAGCTCCAAGGACACCATTGTGGCACTGAGAAACCTCATGGAACCAAAAGTCCATTGTGACATAGAAAGGCCTCATGGAACCAAGGGGCCATTGTGACACTGTGGGGCCACATGGAACCAAGGGGCCATTGTTATACTGCAGATCCAAGGAGGCCATGGTGACACTGTGGAACCTCCTGCAACCATGGGTGCATTGTAACACTGCAGAACCTCCCAGAACCAAGGTGACCATGTTATACTACAGAACCTCATGGAACCAAGGGTCCATTGTTACACTGTGGGAACTCATAAAACCAAACATCCATTGTGACACTGCAGGCCTCATGTAACAATGGAGATTATTATGAAACAGAATCACGAAGTTGGAAATGACCTTTGAGATCTTCAAATCCAACCTATGACCTAACATCACCTCAAAAACTTAACCATGACTCTGAGTGCCACATCCAGTCTTTTTATAAATGCCTCCAGGGACAATGACTCCACCACCTGCCTTGGCAGAAGATTCCAGTGCCCAATCACTCTTTTACTGAAGAATTTTTCCTGATATCAAACCTAAACTACCTCTGGCTCACCTTCAGACTGTGTCCTCTCGTTCTGTCAGGTGCTGCCTGGGAGAAGAGACCGACCCCCACCTGACTACAGCCTCTGTTCAGGTGGTTGTAGAGAGTCTCCCTGGAGACCATTGTAGCCATTGGGGCCATTGTAGCACGGCAGGGCCTCATGGAATCAAGGGGAGCACAGTGACAGTGTGGGGCTCCATGGGAGACAAGGGGCCATTCTGACACCGTGGAACCAAGGAGATCTTTGTTACAGTACTGGGCATCATGGAACCAAAGGACCATTGTGACACTGCAGGGCTTCATGGAACTAAGGGGACAAGAGTGACCCTGTGAGCTCCAAGGGACCAAGGGTCCATTCTCATACTGCAAATCAAAGAGACCATTGTGACACTTTGTAGTGTCATGGAGCCGAGGGTCCATTGTGACACAGCAGGGCCTCATGAAACCATGGAGGCCATTTTTAAAATTTGAGGCTTTGTGAAACAAAGAGACCATTGTGACATTTCAGGGCCTTATGAAACAAAGGAAGCCACAGAGACACTGTGGGGCTCCATGGAATTGAGGGGCCATTGTGACACGGTGGAGTCTCATGGAATCATGGAAACTTCTGTGACACTTTGCAGCCCCATTGATTTGAGGAGCCCATTGTGACACTACAGGGCCCCATGGAACTGAGGATTCATGGAACAGTGCTGGACTCCATGGAACCAAAGGAATTCATTGTGACACTGTGGGGCCTCATGGAATCCTGGAGGCCATGATGACACTTTGAGGCCTCGTTGAATCAAGGGGCTCTGTAGGACCTTGTGGAACCAAGGAGACCCTTCTGCCATTGTGAGTCCCCATGGAACCAAGGGTCGATTGGGATGCTGCAGTGTGGGAAATGCAGGCACGGAGAGCTCTCAGGGCCTTGTGCATACAGGCTCAGAGATAGAGATGGATACAGGGTTTAACCAAAGACCTTGGAGAAGGCTTAGAGAATTAGAGCATTAAAGTGAAACAGACATGAAACAAGACTATAAGTTTGTAGTTTAAATAGAAATATGTTTTCAGCAAACAGAAATATCTATTATGTAAGCAAAGCAGTATGTTAAGTAAGATAGTGTAAGATTTTAAAATTTAGTAATAGATCCTGTTATAAATTTAGTTAGAAACTTAAGATGTGTCAGTGTAGGTTTGTGAAGGATTATATGATCTACTGAAAAATGATGCATTGCGGCAAAGGCATGAGAAGCAAAGCAACTAATGATTGGTATAAAAAGACACTAGCAAAGTTCATAGAAGTATTTGATTGGCTACAGAACTAACATAAGGCATTGTAACTAAGAATGAGGCAGGTTTGATATTATGGCATTGGATATAACACCTTTAATGTCTCACCCTTCTATGAGATTGATGTAATAAAGCAATAAACCCTCTTTTACAATGTCTCTAAGATTCCCCATCCCTCATAATATTAATCTCCCATTAGGGATTTTTTGTACATCAGGATTACCCATTAAAATCAAAGGGGATATAGGGACACCAGGTCTTTCCATTAAAGTCAATGTGGATTTTGCGGAAATTTGATGTTAAAGTGGGGAAATTTGGGGGAAATGTTGGGCTGAATTCCAGGAATTTCCATTCCAGTATCGCAGTGCTGATGCTCTGGAAGTCCTGGATGAATTCCTGGAAGCCAGTTCTGAATTCCTGATCCCACACCTGGGGCCTGTGCTGGAGCTGTGCCTCCAGGTAAGCCCAAAAATCTCCATTTTCAGCCCAAAATCTGGGAATTCTGAGCTCAAAATTGGCATTTTTAACACCAAAAAATTTTGGGACATCAGGTCTATCCATTGAAGTCAATGGGAACTGAGAAACACCAGGTCTAACTTATTGAAGTCTTTTGTGGATTTAGGGACCCCAGGTCTACCCATTGATAGGGCTTGATCAGGAAGGGTTACTGGTTAAACTGGGAGCACTGGGAAAGGCCAAAGGGGAGGAACTGGAACTACTGGGGGACAACTGGAAGCACTAGAAAGGAGGAAAGGGACAAACTGGGCAAACTGAGAGCACTGGGAGAAATGGGAGGGCAAATTAGTCAAACTGGGAGCTATTCCTGGGAGCAGATAAGGGGGAGCACTGAGGATACTGGGAGCACTGGGGTATAACTGGGACCACTGGGAAAGATTAGTGAATATAATTAGGGATCGAGAGGACATCAAGTCTCCCCCATTGAAGTCAATGGGTATTTAGGGACACCAGATCTAAGAATTAGACTGGGTCTACCCAGTCAAAGCAATGAGGATTTAGGGACACCAGTTTTTGGGGACCCCATGGGTTTTGGGTTTGGATCCAGGTGTCTAAGGGGTACCCAGGTGTACCCAGGTGATTCTTGGGGTGATCCAGGATATTTTAGGGGTACCCAGGTGTACACCAGGTGTACCCAGGTGATGTTTGGGGCACCCAAGTGTCCTGACTGGCCATGACGGGCCTGGAGAAGATGATGACCACCATTGCATCCTCCTGGTTAACCTGGACACAGATGACCCTCAGTGGCTGGGAGGCTGTCGAGGGCCACCCCAACATTCAGAGGGCACCCAAAAACTCCAGGTGAGTGCCCCGGGGGGGGAGAGAGATCCCCAAGTTACCTTGGGAGAAGATGCAGTGCAGGTACACCCAGGCACTTTGGAGTCTGGGGTCAGTGAAGATGGCTGACTGAAGATGAACCTGGTTCTGCACCAGCTCCACCTCTGGGCTGGCAAAGGGGGCACCCAAATATCTGAATACCCAGGTGTGCGGGAGTTCAGGTCTACCCATTAAAATCAACAGGGATTTAAGGCACCAGGCCTACCCATGGAAGTCATTGGAGATTTAGGAACACCAGGCCTACCCGTTCAACCAAACAGAACTCACCACCTCCCAGTTGAGGCGAGGGAGGGGCTGGAAAATGTTGGGGATCCCATGGAATTGTGGGAATTCTTCCGGTAAATCTCTCACCTTCTTTCAGCTTTTCAGAGGGCAGCATCCTGGCCTCCCTCTTGCTGTAGTTCCTGGTGGGCACCAGCAGCCCCAGGCAGTGTTGCCAGGCTGAGAAGTTGGAGAAGTCACGGCTCAGCAGGATCTCAACATAGGCCAGCTCAACCTTAGGGTTCTGCCTGGCTGTCAGCACCCACCGGTGTTCCCAGGTGTGGACTGAGAGGGCGCCAGTATAAACCAGTAAGCACTGAGAGCCATCCCCAAGATCCTGAGGTTCATGGCAGCAGCTTCCAGTATAAACCAGTAAGGCCTCATGCACCCAAACCCATTCTCAGTGTACTCTAGAGGCTCCCAGTGCGGTCCTGGGGCCCCCAGATTTATACTGGGAGGGCACCAGTATAAACCAGTAAGCACTGGGAGCCACCCCTGAGCCCCTGAGCCCATGGCAGCAGCTCCCAGTAGAAACCAGTAAGGCCAGCACAATCTGAAGTCAGTCCCAGTAGGTCCCAAGCCCCATCCCAGTATAAATCAGTAAGGCCAGCATCCCCAGAAGTTGCTCCCAGTGAAGTGCCAAGCATCCCCAAGCCCCCTTCCAGCATAACCCAGTACACCCCAATTTAGCCAAGTAAAATCCAGAATATCCCAGTATAAACAAGTACAAACCAGTACAAACCAGTATAACCCTGTCACCCCCAGGACCACATCCCAGTATAAACCAATATAACCCAGTACAACCCAGTGACCCTCAGCACCCCATCCCAATGTAAACCAGTATAACCCAGTATAACCCAGTGACCCCCAGAACCTCATCCAGATATAAACCAGAATAATCCAGTATAACTCACAGTTGGCCACCAGGTCCTCCCAGCCAGCAGGGGGCACTCACACACCCCTGCTCCCTTTCTCAGTATAACCCAGTACAAACCAGTAACCCCCCAGCACCCCATCCCAGTATAAACCAGTATAATCTTGTACAACCAGTACACACAGTGCTAGGTCCTCCCAGACACTCACACACCCTCTCCCAATATAACCCAGTACAACCCAGTAATCCCAGCCCCATCCCAGCAACCCCTGGACCCCAACCCAGCACAAACCAGTACAAACCAGTACAAGCCACTCATAGTTGCAGAGGTTGGCAACCAGGAGGTGCTCTCACAGTGCCAGGTCCTCCCGGCCAGCAGGGGGCGCTGCAGCATGGCCCAGCACCCAACCCTGGTGGTGCCACACCCCGTAGGATTTGGGGTTCACCCCCAGGCACTGACCCATGAACGACAGCTCTGATGGCACCCTGAAACCAGTATAAACATGTCCGGACCAGTATGGACCAATATGGACCAGTAGAAGTGGTAAAAAACCGCAAACAACAGTGTAATGCAAACCAGTAGTAACCAGTAGAAACCAGTAGGTACAAGAAAAAAACAGTATGGACCACGCCAAACCAGGAAAATAGGTAAAAACCAGTACAAACCAGTGAAAACCCTTGTCTGTGTCAGGAGCCAAGCTGGCTGGGCCCGGTAACAAACCTGCTGCCCAAAGTCAATAGAAATGTTACGACCCATTTCAAACACCTTAACACCCATCCCTTCACCCACCACATGATTTGGAAAGACATGAGCACACATCTTTCCTCTCACATTGATGGTTCCTGTGCTGGTGACAGTCTGTTAAACCCAGCCTTCAGCCTGAGCTCTCTGCTGTTGCAGTTCCATGCACAGAGGTTGTTGTCTCTCAGCCCTTCCATGGGCAGGCCGGTGTTCAGCCATCTCCAGGACAGCAGGGCCCCAGCCCATGTCACTGTGCCCTGGGGAGACAAAAACCATCACTCCAAACATCCCCTTCTCCTTCTTCTTCCCAGGCATTTGGCCCTGCCAGTGGGGTTTGCTGCTGGTTGCCACAAGGAAAAGGAGACCCCTGTGACACTGTGGGGCCCCATGGAACCTGTGAGCCATTGTGACACTGCACGGCTTGTGGAACCAGGGAGACCATGGTGACACTGTGGGACCACATGGAACCTAGGATTCAATTTTCATACTGAGGAACCTCAGGGAACCAAGGATCAGTTGTGACACTTTGGAAATACAGAGATCATTGTTGAGGATATGGAAACCCAAGGAACCAAAAGTCCATGTGACAGTACAGAACGTCACAGAACCAAGACTGCACGGTGGCACAGCAAGGCCTCATAGAACCAAAGAGTCCAAAGGCCTCAAACATTCCTTGTATATTTATGCCTTGGGGAAGGGGAACCTCAATGGTGGCACCATGGGCTGGCACACACTAATCTAAGGTGTCTGTTTTCAATGAGGAAATTCAGGAGTTTTAGATTGAAAAAAATAAAAAAGGAAAACCATCTCTTTTCCTGAGTGCAGGCAGTTCTCCAAGCAAAGCAGGTCCCAGGTGAGTGAGGACAGACAGGATGGGGTTGGGCAATATGGAGCAAGGTTGTCCACACTGGCTCAGACCTCAAGGCACAGCTTCTGTGAGCAGGCCAGACCTCCTGAGGAGAGACCCTGCATCAACATCAATCACAGAATGCTGCAATCACCTCTGCTCTAAAGAGAACAGTAATAAAATACATCCATTGAAATAGGAGTGGATATTTCTAAGAAGCTCTTTGACATAATTCTCCATAACTGGAGTTGAAAACCTTCTCCTGAACTGCACCAGACCCGAGGGCAATCAAGGCAGATCCATGGTTTGTCAGGACTTGACTGATCCCAGTCATGCCCGTGGCGCATTTCAGGCGTAGCCGTCAAACCTCAGGGCCTGAGGGGAGATTGCACAAACCCTTCCAAGAATCAAAGTCAAAAGGGAAGCCCAAAGTGTCCTGAGGTATTTATGGGTCCATCCCCAACACAGGCTCCTCATGGACTGCTTAGAGGAGAGAATGGGAGGCCATGATTGCCAAAAACCTTTCAGGGAGTCGGAGAAGAAAGGAAAAAGGAAAGTACTTTAAAAAAACTGAACTACCCTGAAGCATTAATGATCCCCACTGAGTGTTTTAACTGACAAAGGCTCTCAAGAGACTAATTAAAGCAGATAATTGGAGGCGATGATTGCAAAAAGCTCTCAGAGATTCCAAGGCAAAAGCAAAACACAAAATCCTCTGAAAAACCTGCAGTCCCTGGGAGCATGAAGGAGCCCCCCAGGGCCATTCCTGACCAAGGCTCCCCAGGGACTCGTCCCAGCAGATCCCTGAGGCCACTGGGATGTGGGGGGATGCTGAGGGCAGGACAAGGGGTGACAGTGGCCAGCCTTGCTGGGGCTGTGCCAGGAGGCCCCAGTGGCTCAGGACAAGGTGTCTCCTCCCAGCCCTTGGTGGCACAGACCCTGCTGTGCCCCAGGGCACCAAGACTTGGCTTCTCTTTGTCCCCACCTGTCATCTCTGCCTCCAATTTTCTGCTCTAACTGGAACCTGGGGACACTTTCTCAGTTGTGTTCCTCAGTGGGACCCATTAAAACTTCAGGAAATTTTGGAGTGTGATTCTGACTTGGCGTTCTCGAGAGGTTTCTTCAGCTCTCTCTCAGGGACTGATGTTCAGGGCCTCAGCACAAACCCCAAGAGTGTTATTAAAGTCCTTGTGCTGTGTCGGTGCTGATGAGCTTTCCTGGCACAGAAGGCGATCCTGGCAACCAAGAAGAGCTTCAAAAACACATTTCTCTTCATGAGCAGCTCTTCTCCCAGCCCAGCAGGGCTGGGGCACTGCCTGCAGCCACCCCAGGCACAGCACAGAGGCACAGAGAGCTTCAATCAGTCAGGGCTGGGAAAATGTTCAGAAGTGACTGGGGCAGAATCACTCCCAGCCCTTGACACAGGAAGCCTCTGGCTGCAGGACAATGCAGCTGCAGCTCCTGCAGTCATCTCCTCAAGCTGCAACATCCCAATGCCTGCAGACTGTGTGAGTACATTCTCTGACGATCTCTTGTGTAGAGCAGCCAGGGGTGCCCAGGGCTGTCGTGCAGAGCAGGGTCCTGCAGCCCAGGGTGCTGTGCTGGGGCAGGGACTCTGCTGCCTGCCAGGGACAGCTCTCAGCCAGCCCTGGGAGCTGCTCCCAGCACTGGGGGACATGGTCTGGGTGGAAGGAGACAGCTGGTGAGGCTTGGAAATATTCTCCTTGCGTGATGAGGATGGTGCATTGTTCAGGACTGCTCCCAGCATAATATTGAACTGCAGAATATTTCTTAGTAGATTACATAGGGACCAGAGTGATGCAGGGGCTGCATAAAAAGGAAACTCCTGATTTTATAATCTATTGCTCTGCATTGCCTAGGTGGGAAATTGCATATAGATATTTATCTCTCAGTTCAGGATGGGAAAAACATAAAATTTTTTTCTTGGATTTTAATAAAGCAGTCAGTGACAGAAATCAGTACAGGGTCCCTCACAGACAGCATCAGTGTCACTTTTCCAGCCTCCTCAGGCTTGCTGTGATGTTCCCATCAGAGCCTGCAAAGGCAGAGGTGGCCCTGGGCATTGCCCTGTGCTGAGAAGCGTTTTCAGGGCAGAGCTGAGCCCCAGGGCTGGGCTGGGCTCTGGCAGCAATGGCAGGGCCCAGCCCTGGACACAGGGAAGCAGCTGCTGGCAGGAACAGCTCCAGGCAGCAGAGCCCTGGGCAGGCAGAGGGGGGAAAGTGCCACCAAGCTGGGCTGGGATATTTCAAGTCCTCTCCAAACTGAACTATTCCATGATTACTTTTCTTACAGATCCCCATGCCAAGACCCAGCAAATGTCCAACAGCAGTTCCATCAGCCACTTCCTCCTGCTGCCATTGGCAGACACGCGGCAGCTGCAGCTCCTGCACTTCTGCCTCTTCCTGGCCATCTCCCTGGCTGCCCTCCTGGCCAACGGCCTCATCATCAGCGCCGTAGCCTGCGGCCACCACCTGCACACCCCCATGTTCTTCTTCCTGCTCAACCTGGCCCTCTCTGACCTGGGCTCCATCTGCACCACTGTCCCCAAAGCCATGCACAATTCCCTCTGGGACACCAGACACATCTCCTATGAAGGATGTGCTGCACAGGTATTTCTGATATTCTTCTTCCTTGGATCAGAGCTTGCCCTCCTGACCATCATGTGCTACGACCGCTACGTGTCCATCTGCAAACCCCTGCACTACGGGACCCTCCTGGGCAGCAGAGCTTGTGCCCACATGGCAGCAGCTGCCTGGGCCAGTGCCTTTCTCAATGCTCTGCTGCACACAGCCAATACATTTTCCCTGCCCCTGTGCCATGGAAATGCCATTGGCCAGTTCTTCTGTGAAATTCCCCAGATCCTCAAGCTCTCCTGCTCCAAATCCTACCTCAGGGAACTTGGGCTTCTAGCTTTTAGTGCCTCTTTGATATTTGGCTGTTTTGTGTTCATGGTTTTCTCCTATGTGCAGATCTTCAGGGCTGTGCTGAGGATCCCCTCTGAGCAGGGACGGCACAAAGCCTTTTCCACCTGCCTCCCTCACCTGGCTGTGGTCTCCCTGTTTGTCAGCACAGGGACATTTGCCTACCTGAAGCCCCCCTCTATCACCTCCCCATCCCTGGATCTGGCAGTGTCAGTTCTGTACTCCGTGGTGCCTCCAGCCCTGAATCCTCTCATCTACATCCTGAGGAGCCAGGAGCTCAAGGATGGCCTGAGGAAAATAATCATGAAATCTTTTCAGAAGCAATAAACTCTCATCCTACTGTATAGCTCTTAAGATGTTACTCATTAATGCCCACACTGTGTCCTGGGTATTTTCTGCTGGCACAGGTATTATATTTTTGAGAATTTGTTCACAGGATAATCTTTGTCTGTACTGTGTTCCCCTGACATTATTCCTCCCTGGTATCTTTGGAGCTTCAGGGTCACTGCCTCTGGGCAGAACTGGGGTGGAAAGGGAACCCCAGTGCTCCTCACTGCCAGGCAGCCCCAGGGCTTCTGCTCCACAACCTCCCCATCCCTCACTTCCACACTCCCCTTCAGATCCCCTGTGCTGGTTTAAGGCCTCAAGGCTGTCTCAGCTCAGTTCCTGTCCTGCTGTGTGACTGTCCAGGGACTGCAGGCAGGGACAGGTTGTGGGCACTGCTGGGACAGAGCTGGGCTCTGCAGCAGCATTTCCATCATGCAAGGGCATCTCCCCAGTGCAGGAATGAAAGCTTCAATCTCCTTCCCAGTTTGCTCCCAAGGATGTTCCCAACACAGTGCCCTGGAGAAGAGAGCAGCAGTGACCAGCAGAAGTGTGACAGTGTTCAGGGTGGGGCTGTCCCAGCAGTGCCCTTGCAAAGCCAGCGCCGCTCCCAGCAGTGGCCTCTCACCCCAGGGCACAGAGGTTGTTCTTCTCTGCGTGGAGGGACATCAAGTGACCGGGTCAGGAGTCTGTGTTTGCAGTGCTGGGACATTGCACAGCCCTGAACATCCTGTGTGTGTGTGAGGGGACATAAACCCAGTGACACAAACACCTGCAGCTGTTCCTGGAGTTCCCAGAGAGTAACATCCCCTGGCAACCCCTGGATGCAGGGCTGGGATGAGCTCCTGTGCCCAGAGCTCCCTGTGTCCATCCCTCCAGCCGTGGGGCACCTCGGGCAGGGGCAGGGCAGGGTGACACCCACAGGGCTGAGGTCCCTGCCAGGCTCTGGCAGTGGCAGCAGAGCCCAGGGAGCCCCTGCCCGTGCTGCAATGAACTGTGTGTGTGTGTGTGCCAGGGAAGGACTCGTGTCCCTGGACACCCCTGGGGCTGTGAGCAGGGCATGAGCCCAGCTCAGGGCTGGGCACCTGACAGAGCCCTGACATTGCTGGGGGTGCCCATAAGAGCAGAGTTGGGCAAGATGACTGTGGTTAAACCTCTCTGGGCATCAAGTGACAGCCAAGTGTCTCTGTCACTGGCCCACCTTACTCAGAAAATAGGGGAAAATAAAGTGAAAATATTGTGGGTCAGCATAAAAAGAGATTAATGGTTGGGGTGGGGAAGTAAAAATCAAAGGCCAAATGCAGAATCAAGAAAAATCATGGGCAGACAAGAATTCAGCCCCAAAATTCAGCACATGTAGTGTTTACTTTGGGAGACAAATGTACTAATAGAGCAAATCCAGAGACCCTCTTGTCACCTTCATTTCCCTGCTGATCAGGACATCCCATGGAATGGAAGATCCCTTGGGTCAGTCCAGCCCAGCTGTCCCATCTCAGTGTCCCCAGGAACGCTTGCCCACCCCCAGGACATTGGTTGGGGGGTTGCAGAGATGCCTCATGTGGGGCCAGCCCTGCTCAGGAACAGCCGAAGCCTCGGGCTGGGACCAAACCCACTCCAGCCACGAGAGACAAGCACAGCAGGGCAGAGGCTGCTCTGGGCAAAGGGAACTCCATCCCAGCCACACCCAGGCCAAGGGGTCTCAGGGGGCTCTTCCCACCTCTGTTATTCCACCATTCAATGAATCTTTTCCTTGGAGAGCTCTTTGAAGGCAGAATTGACAGAGAAGCAGAAGCAGAGCTATCAAATGCACCAGTACAAACACAGCAGCTCCAGTGAGGAATGAACCCTCCCAGGGCAGTGCTGTGGCAGGAGAAGCAGCCAGGAGGAGGAGGATGAGCTCAGTGCATGTGTGTGTGTGCCAAGGCACAGAGGGTGAGGGTGGGCAGAGGTCAGGGCAGGGCTGGCAATGGCAGGGCAGAGGCAGGGGCAGCGAGATGGGAGTGTGCAGCCTGCAGGGACATAGCAGCAGCTGAGGGACAGCGCAGGACAAGCTGTGCTGGCCATGGCCAAGGGCCCTGGCAGGGCTGGCAGTGCCCAGGAGAAGCCAAGTCGTGGTGCCCTGGGGCACAGCAGGGTCTGTGCCACCAAGGGCTGGGAGGAGACACCTTGTCCTGAGCCACTGGGGCCTCCTGGCACAGCCCCAGCAAGGCTGGCCACTGGCACCCCTTGTCCTGCCTTCAGCATCCCCCCACATCCCAGTGGCCTCAGGGATCTGCTGGGACGAGTCCCTGGGGAGCCTTGGTCAGGAATGGCCCTGGGGGCTCCTTCATGCTCCCAGGGACTGCAGGTTTTTCAGAGGACTTTGGGTTTTGCTTTTGCCTTGGAGTCTCTGAGAGCTTTGTGCAATCATGGCCTCCAATTTTCTCCTCCAAGACTCCAGGAGGAACCTGTGTTGATGATGGACCTCAGTGGGACTGACACTGAAACTGCATGAAAAACAGGAACTCCCCAACAACATCTTCTCAGTGTTACGGAATTTAGGCATTACTTTCTTCTGGCCAGGATGTTTATGTGCTCAACATGTGCAATAGAAATCATTCCATCCACACATGCCTGGCTTTGGCTGTGAAAATCACTCTGTCATACATGGTTCTTTACTAGGGTTTTCAAATATTTATACAGACAAAACCCAAAGAAATTCATATTCATTGATCTTAAATTACACAATTCTTAGTATTCAATCTCCTGTTGCTTATTGATCCCTTTGCCCTTGGAGTGAATTAGGCCCTCATTTTTTGATTCTCTTACCAATCTTTTCCCAGACCAGGTGTCTCCAACCACACTGGGGGTGATGTTTATTAATGTTCATTTACCTCCTCTTGTCCTGGTTTTGGGCAAATTTGGGGGAAAACCTCCAGAAGGAGCCCCCAGACAGCAAACCCCCCGACTCCTCCCCCCCCACCCCACCGGGTTCGGGAAGAATTTCCTCGGAGAAGAGTGGGAGAAAAAACCTGTTTATTTAACAAGCAAGACACTCCCCAGCACAGGGAAAAAAGACAACACCAGCTGACAAAAAAACTCTTTCACCGTTCTGAAGGGATGACAAACTCAGTCTCTCTGGCGAGTGGTCGCTCAGTTATCAGTCTCTGGCGCTGGGGATGACTGCTGCAGGTGACAAAGTGTAGCCTCCCGGTGTTTCTTGGGGTTCCCAGGTCCCCGTCCGTTCAGATGGTATCCAGGAGAGGGAGGGGACGGGGTGGAAGAGAAAACAGTCCAGGGAAAAAGTTGGACTGCCTAGCTGAACTAACTAATAAGCAGAAAGCAAGGGCAAAGCGAAGGAAAGAAAAAGGCAGAAGCGAGCAAGCAGGCAAGCAAGCAGGCAAGCAAGCAAGCAAGCCGAGCTAAAACCTCTCCTAAACATAGACCATGGGGGAGGTGAGCCGGCTGATAATAAGACAAAACAAAGCTTCACTCTCAGAGTCAGTCCTGGAAGCACAGGACATAATACCAAACATAATCAGGACACACGATTGGAGATAGAAACACCATAACATCACCCTAGGACATTCCACCCCTTATCTCCATATCGTGAACATACTAAACAGCATGTAAAAACTTCAGCAAGTTGAAATTTCCATCTTTCACTTATTCGGACACATTTTCTTCCATCTCACTTGCTCAGACCTTTGACACTTACATATTTCCTTCTGTCTCATGCTGCCTCACCCCACAATCAGATCTCCCTGAGGCACACATCGTGTTGTTCCATCTCTCTGCATTACCCACCATGTACAACCTGGTCCTTGAGCAAAGACAATCCCACGAATGGGTTTGTCTGTACTCGGGGCAGAATTGATCCAAACTGCCTTCCCTAACAAACCTCTGATATGTGCCACTGGGACTTTGTCTCCATCTACTATATTCAGGGACTCAGACTGGGCAGGGCCCGCTCGGTTGGTGGAACCCCGGGTGTTAACTAACCAAGTGGCCTTTGCTAAATGCTGCTCCCAGTTTTTGAATGATCCCCCACCCAATGCTCTCAAGGTGGTTTTTAACAGTCCATTGTACCTTTCCACCTTCCCTGCAGCTGGTGCATGGTAGGGGATATGGTACACCCACTCAATGCCATGTTCCCTAGCCCAAGTGTTGATAAGGCTATTCTTGAAATGAGTCCCATTGTCTGACTCAATCCTCTCAGGGGTGCCATGCCTCCAAAGGACCTGCTTTTCCAGGCCCAGGATGGTGTTACGGGCTGTAGCGTGAGACACAGGGTAGGTCTCCAACCATCCAGTGGTGGCTTCCACCATGGTCAGTACATAGCGCTTGCCCTGGCGGGTTTGAGGCAGTGTGATGTAGTCAATCTGCCAGGCCTCTCCATACTTGTACTTGGACCACCGCCCCCCATACCAGAGGGGCTTCACCCGCTTGGCTTGCTTGATGGCAGCGCACGTCTCACAGTCATGGATAACTTGAGAAATACTGTCCATGGTTAGATCCACCCCTCGGTCTCGTGCCCACTTATATGTGGCATCTCTGCCCTGATGACCTGAGGCATCATGGGCCCATCGAGCCAGGAACAACTCTCCCTTGTGTTCCCAATCAAGGTCTATCTTCGACACCCCTATCTTTGCAGCCTGATCTACCTGCTGATTGTTTTTCTGCTCTTCATTAGCCCTACTTCTGGGAACATGGGCATCTACATGGCGAACCTTCACAGGTAATTTCTCTAACCGGGTAGCGATATCTTTCCACTCTTCGGCAGCCCAAATTGGTTTTCCTCTACGCTGCCAGTTAGCCTCTTTCCATCTCTCCAACCATCCCCACAGAGCATTGGCTACCATCCATGAATCGGTATAAAGGTAAAGCTTTGGCCACTTCTCTCTTCCTGCAATGTCTAAGGCCAGTTGAACCGCTTTGAGTTCAGCAAGTTGACTGGATCCACCCTCTCCTTCAGTGGCCTCTGCTACCCGTCGCGTGGGGCTCCATACGGCTGCTTTCCACCTCCGATTCATCCCCACAATGCGACAGGAACCGTCGGTGAATAGAGCATAGCGTGTTTCCTCTGCTGGCAGTTGGTTATATGGTGGAGCTTCTTCAGCCCGTGTCACTGGTTCTTGTTCCTCATCTGTGACACCAAAACTTTCACCTTCAGGCCAATTTGTAATTACTTCCAAAATCCCAGGGCGATTCAGTTTTCCAATCCGGGTGCGCTGTGTAATGAGGGCAATCCACTTGCTCCATGTAGCACTGGTGGCATGGTGGGTTGAGGGAACCTTTCCTCTGAACATCCACCCCAGCACTGGCAGTCGGGGTGCCAGGAGGAGTTGTGCTTCTGTGCCAACCACCTCTGAGGCTGCTTGGACCCCTTCGTAGGCAGCCAAGATCTCCTTCTCTGTTGGGGTGTAGTTAGCTTCAGACCCTCTGTAGCTCCGACTCCAAAATCCTAATGGTCGGCCTCGAGTCTCACCAGGCACCTTCTGCCACAGGCTCCAGGACAGACCATGGTTCCCGGCTGCAGAGTAGAGCACGTTCTTCACATCTGGTCCCGTCCTGACTGGGCCAAGGGCTACTGCATGAGCAATTTCCTGCTTTATCTGGGCAAAAGCTTGTTGCTGCTCAGGGCCCCAATGGAAATCGTTCTTCTTGCGGGTGACCAGGTAAAGAGGGCTCACAATCTGACTGTACTCAGGAATGTGCATCCTCCAAAAACCTATGGCGCCTAAGAAAGCTTGTGTCTCCTTCTTGTTGGTTGGTGGGGACATAGCTGTGATTTTGTTGATGACATCAGTAGGAATCTGACGCCGTCCATCTTGCCACTTCACTCCCAGGAACTGGATCTCTCGAGCAGGTCCCTTAACTTTACTCTTCTTGATGGCGAAGCCGGCTTCCAGGAGGATTTGGATGATTCTCTCTCCTTTCTTGAACACTTCTGCTGCTGTGTTCCCCCACACAATGATATCATCAATATATTGTAAATGTTCTGGAGCCTCACCTTTTTCTAGTGTAGTCTGGATCAGTCCATGGCAGATAGTAGGACTGTGCTTCCACCCCTGGGGCAGTCGATTCCAGGTGTACTGCACTCCCCTCCATGTGAAAGCGAACTGAGGCCTGCACTCTGCTGCCAGAGGAATGGAGAAAAATGCATTGGCGATATCGATAGTGGCGTACCACTTTGCTGCCTTGGACTCCAGCTCGTACTGCAGTTCCAGCATGTCCGGCACGGCAGCGCTCAGTGGTGGAGTCACCTCATTCAATGCACGATAGTCTACGGTCAGTCTCCATTCTCCTTCAGATTTACGCACAGGCCAGATGGGGCTGTTGAAGGGTGAGTGGGTTTTGCTGACCACCCCTTGGCTCTCCAGCTCACGGATCATTTTATGGATGGGAACCACAGCATCTCGAGTTGTTCTGTATTGTCGGCGATGCACTATGGAAGTGGCAATTGGTACCTTTTGCTCTTCTCCTTTCAGAAGTCCTACAGTACTTGGATTCTCAGACAGTCCAGACAAGGTGTTCAATTGCTGGATGCCCTCTGTCACCACAGCTGCTATCCCAAATGCCCACCTGAATCCTTTTGGATCTTTAAAATACCCCCTTCGGAGGTAATCTATGCCCAAAATGCATGGGGCCTCTGGGCCAGTCACAATAGGATGTTTTTTCCATTCATGTCCAGTCAAGCTCACATCAGCTTCCACCAAGGTAAAGTCCTGTGATCCACCTGTCACACCAGCAATAGAAACAGATTCTGCCCCCACATATCTTGATGGGACTAATGTGCATTGGGCACCAGTATCAACCAAAGCTTTATACTTTTGTGGTTCCGATGTGCCAGGCCAACGAATCCACACAGTCCAGAAGACACGATTTTCCCTCGCCTCTCCCTGGCTAGAGGCAGGGCCCCTCTAAGCCTGTTTATCCTTCTTTCCTTGGGCATATGTCTTAGAGGTTCCTTCAAGGGGATCAGATATATCATCATCATCATACTTGGCAGCTTGGCTACGGGCAACTGGAGCTGCTCTCCTTTTGGTGGAACTTCCTCTTTGGGTCTTGCCTTCCTTCAATTCACGCACCCGTTGTGCCAGAGCAGCAGTAGATTTTCCATCCCATCTCCTCATGTTTTCTCCGCAATCACGTAGGAAGAACCACAGCTCAGCTCGTGGGGTGTACCTCCTCTCCCCATCAGGGGAACGTCTGCGTTGGATACCAGGGCCTCTAATTTGTACTGCTGAGATTTGGAGAAGGTCCTCTTTAATCTCCTCCCTGAGTCTTTTATGATTCTCCTCTATCTTGTCTTCTAATTTCTGCAGACGTGTTTCCACAGCTGCAATTCTGGCATGTGTTGGGCCATGCACAGCATCTGCATATGCTCGGAGCTTCTTTGCCATATCAAGCACGGTCTCATCCCTCTCGTCCCGCTTCATTATTGCTAAAGCAGAAGCATATTCATGGGGCCCAAGTCGTACAAGTTTTCGCCACATCACAGATGTACATGGTACCAAGTCCGGATTCCTAGTTGTTATGTCATCTGAGAAGATAATCTCTGCCACTGCCATTTCTCTCAGGCGTTGGATCCCTTGTTCTATCGTCTTCCAGTGGGTCTGCTGCATATAAAGATCATCTGCACACAGGTATCTTTGTGCTACACTGTCCAGGACCCGTGCCCAGAGGCTGTGAGGGTTAGGCCCTCTCATCATTCCTTGGTCAATGACAGGATCATGTGACAGGGATCCCAAATGCCTGGCTTCAGTGCCATCCAGAATTGTAGCCTCGCCTGCAGCATCCCAAAGACGGACCAACCAACTAATTATAGACTCATCAGGTCGTCGGGTGTAATCCTTTCTTAGGCCACGGAGGTCCTTTAGGGAAAAAGACTCAATATTGGCCTCTGATCTTGTACCAGTTGCTTTGACTCCTGGTTTTATGTCAGGAGGCGTCGAGGGTCCTTCTCCTGCATCATCATCATCATCATCCACTGGTCGATCAGTCTTGTCTGTGCACTTTCCACTTCTCGTGCTGGTAGCAACAGCCATTGGTTGAGGCTTACTGACAGGTTTAGCTGCTGGCTTAGGCTCACTGTCTGGTGTAGTTGTTGGCCTCGAGCCTGGGGTGTTGGCTGCAGCCTGAGTGACTGGGATAGTGGCTGATTTATCTGCCTGTCCCCCTTCCTCTGTCTGCTGCCCTACAGTATCTAGCAGGGTACGGTAAGCATATGCCAGGGCCCAGCTCACTGCAATGATCTTCTTCTCCTTAGAATTACCATGGCACTTCTCTTTCAGGTACTTTGCTACCTCAGCTGGGTTCTGAATTTGTTCACATGGAAAATCCCAGGATGTAGGGTCAGAAAATTCCTTTAAGATTTGGCCCATATCCTCCCATTTCCCACACCATTCAGGATTCCTCACGCCTGGCTCTACTCTGGGGTCAGGGGTCTCAGCCCCTCTAGAAATCTCAGCTCTCATTCTAGAGAAACTGCAGACTGTATAGAGAAAGCTTACTATATTAAACACCAGAAAGATGGTCTCTTTAACACTCAGGGGGAACTGAACATTCTCTAATAAGGATGTAACAAATTCAGAGGAGAAGAAGGAGAACAAAGGCTGAAAAGCCTCATCCCCTGCTTCTCCTCTAACAAACTGAGTGCACAACCACAACCAAGAACCATACATTCCTGGAACAGATTCCAGCACCTTTATAAATCTCCTGCAGGCCATTAAAACCAAGCCCAGCCCGATGGATATTTTGGTCAATGCCCCTCTGCTACAGAAACTACGCATTAGGGACAATACCGGAGCTATTTCTGGATAAGCAAATAAACCCAGGGACCACAAAGGTATTAGGACTTCAAAAAACCCTAGGGACCAGAATCCCATGCAGGCCTCCACCCCAAAAGACATGAATTCCAACAACATAGCCAATAACTGCTCTATATCAACACAAAAGAATTTGAACCAAATTATTATTATTAGAACAGGGTTTTTTCCCACTTTCTCGAGCCTCGAGTTGGGCGCCAATTTATTTGTCCTGGTTTTGGGCAAATTTGGGGGAAAACCTCCAGAAGGAGCCCCCAGACAGCAAACCCCCCGACTCCTCCCCCCCCACCCCACCGGGTTCGGGAAGAATTTCCTCGGAGAAGAGTGGGAGAAAAAACCTGTTTATTTAACAAGCAAGACACTCCCCAGCACAGGGAAAAAAGACAACACCAGCTGACAAAAAAACTCTTTCACCGTTCTGAAGGGATGACAAACTCAGTCTCTCTGGCGAGTGGTCGCTCAGTTATCAGTCTCTGGCGCTGGGGATGACTGCTGCAGGTGACAAAGTGTAGCCTCCCGGTGTTTCTTGGGGTTCCCAGGTCCCCATCCGTTCAGATGGTATCCAGGAGAGGGAGGGGACGGGGTGGAAGAGAAAACAGTCCAGGGAAAAAGTTGGACTGCCTAGCTGAACTAACTAATAAGCAGAAAGCAAGGGCAAAGCGAAGGAAAGAAAAAGGCAGAAGCGAGCAAGCAGGCAAGCAAGCAGGCAAGCAAGCAAGCAAGCCGAGCTAAAACCTCTCCTAAACATAGACCATGGGGGAGGTGAGCCGGCTGATAATAAGACAAAACAAAGCTTCACTCTCAGAGTCAGTCCTGGAAGCACAGGACATAATACCAAACATAATCAGGACACACGATTGGAGATAGAAACACCATAACATCACCCTAGGACACCTCTGTATCTTCTGGCTACTCCCAATCTGTAGATGTTAAAGTCATCAGGCCTCACCCAACCTTGGTGAACAGAGTCTTTTGAAGAGAAACTTCAATTCCCCTCCTCCTGGGCAAATGCAAACAAAATCCTGACTGAAGTTACATTCAAAAATTCAAAGTTGTATCATTTGCAGCAACTCCATTATGTTCCTTACTGTCCCAATTCTCTCCTTGGTTCCATGAGGGCACACAGTGTCTCAACAGCCCCTTCATTCCATGAAGCCCTGCAGTGTCACAAAGGTCTCTATAAATCCATGAGGCCCCACAGTGTCACAAGGTCCCCTCGGTTCCATGTGTCCTGCACTGTTACATGAATACTGAGCTCCATGGCATCCTGTAGTGTCACAATGGTCTCCTTGGTTCCATGGTGACACAGTTGCCCAAATGTCTGTGGTACCACAACTGCCCCTTTGTCCCACGAGGCCCCACAGTGTCACAATGGCCCCTTGTTTCCATGACACCGTGTAATGTCACAATGATCTCCATGATTCCATACAGTCCTGCAGTGTCACAATAAAACTTTTGTCACTGAGGCTCCACAGTATCACCATGGCCCCTTGGTTCCATGGAGCCCCACAGTGTCACTGTGCTCCCCTTGGCTCCACAAGACCCTTTGGTTCTAGCAGGTCTTGATGTTTGAAAATGCTCGCCATGATTTCATGAGCACCCTGTGTCACAATAGACTCTTGGTTCTGTGAAGTTTTTCAGTGTCACAAAGGCCCCTTGGTTCCATGAGGTTTGGTAGAGTCACAATTCACTCCTTGGTTCCACGAGGCCCTGCTGTGTCACAATGCCCAGGGTTCCATCAGTTTCCACGGTGGCACCATGGTGTCCTTGGAGCCACAGGATCTCAATGCTCTCCTTGGTACCTTCCTGCCCCAATGTCTCAAAGGCTTTTTGGTACCATGAGGTTCCACAGTGTCACAAGGGTCTCCTTGGTTCCATTAGGATACAAGAGCTTTGCATAAATGCTGAGCAACACCAGCTTAACACACCTGGGAACATCTGTCTGCATTCAAAAGAGGGGTTAAAGGTGAGAATGGCACCAGCAGCTTCCATCTGCAACAGAGATCCAGGGAAAGGACAAGGACAGAGAATTCAGCTGAAAGACTCAGAGGATTCACAGAATCACAGAATCCCTAGGTCTGAAGAGACCTTCAAGATCATAATGTCCATCTCATGCCCTAACACCTCAACTAGACCATGGCACTGAGTGCCATATCCAGGCTTTTTTAAACACATCCAGGGATGGTGTCTCCACCAACCCCCCAGGTAGATCATTCCAGTACTTTATCACCCTTTCTGTAAAAAGCTTTTTCCTAATATCCAACCTATATTTCCCCTGATGCAGTTTAAGACTGTGTCCTCTCATTCTGCCAGTTGCTGCCTTGAGAAGGAGACCAACGCCAACCTGACTACAACCACCATTCAGGGAGTTGTAGAGTGATGAAGTCTCCGCTGAGCCTCCTCTTCAGCTCCCTCAGCCACTCCTCACAGGACTTGTGTTCCACACCTCTCACCAGCCTTTTTGCCCTTCTCTGGACACGCTCCAGCCCCTCCATGTCCTTCCTAAATTGGGGGCCCAGAACTGGACACAGCACTCGAGGTGCTGCCCAACCAGTGCTGAGCACAGGGGAAAAATCACTGCCCTGCTCCTGCTGGCCACACCATTCCTGATCCAGGCCAGGAGCCATTGGCCTTCTTGTCCACCTGGGCACACTGCTGGCTCATGTCCAGCCTGCTGTCCATCAGTGCCCCCAGGTCCCTTTCTGCCTGGCTGCAGTCCAGCCACTCTGTCCCCAGCCTGGAGCACTGCAGGGGTGGTTGTGGCCAAAGTTCAGGACCCAGCACTTGGTCTGGTTAAACCTCACCTTGTTGGATTTGGGCCCTGGATCCAGCCTGTCCAGGTCCTTCTGCAGAGCCCTCCTACCTTCCTGCACATCCACACTCACACCCAGCTTGGTGCCATTTGCACATTTGCTGATGCTGCACTCAATGCCCTCATCCAGATCATCAATGCAGATATTGAAATCCACGCTGGCTGCCTCTGATCCCTCAGCCATCCTGGAGGTGCCCTGTGATGGCACTCAAGGTGATCTGTTCCATCACCTCACCAGGCACCCAGGTCAGGCTGACAGGCCTGCAGTTCCCCACATCCTCCTTCCAGCCCTTCTTGGGCATGGGCTCACATTGGCACCTCCAGTCCTCTGGCACCTCCCTGCTGAGCCAGCACTGATGAGAAATGATGGAGAGCAGCTTGGGGAGCTCATCCAGCAGCTCCCTCATCCCCCTAGGATGGATCCCATCTGTTCCCAGAGACACCTGTGAGCATCTGAGTGGCTCAGCAGGTCCCCAGCTGCTTCCTCCTGGATTACAGGGGGTCTGTTCTGCTCCCTGTCCCCATCTACCAGCTCAGGTGAACACTTGTCCTGGGGACAACCTGTCTTATTGTTGAAAACTGAGGCGATGAAGGGGTGGAGTACCTCAGCCTTTTCCTCATCTTTAGTTACTATATTACCCACTGCATCAAATAAAGAGTAGAGGTTCTCCTTATCCAACAGTTTTCAATTAATTTATTTATAGAAATACTTTCTATTATTTTTTCACAGAAGTGGCCAGGTTAAGTCCTAATTTACCTTTCACCTCTGATTTTCTTTCTGCATGACCTAACTACATCCTTAAACATTTCCTGAATTGTCTGACTTTTTGTCTAGTGGTGATGCAGCCCCTTTATTTTCTCTGTGTTCCTACAAAAGCTCCATGGGCAGCCAGGTCACTCATTTTCCTCACTGGCTCATCTTTTTGCACACAAGGACAGGCTGCTTCTTCCCCCTTAAGATTACATTCTTGAGGTGTGTCCATCCTTCCTGGAATCTGTTGTTTTTAAGGGCTATTTATCTTAAGAAACAAAATCAGTATCTGATTCAGTTATTCCCAAATCTACATCCTGAATAGGCTAAAGGCTTCCCTCTCTAATTCCAGTGTAGAAATTTTGTTGCTGCCCCTCCTTCTTTCACAGATTATTTTCAAAAACTGCATTATTTCATGGTCACTGTACCCAAACAGCCTCTGAGCACCACATCTCCCACCAGCCCTTCTCTGTGAACAGCAGGAGAGAGAGCTTTCCTTGCCAGTGAGAAGAGAAGGAATTCTGGTTTTAATCAAGAGCATATTATTTTTATTTTTCAGTTCAGCCGACTGAAGCATTCCTTAAGTGATCTTGATGCTGAATGTCTCCTTAGGAGGTCTGGGCATGCAGAAGAATGAGCCCCTTGCAGGCCAACCCTGTTTGGACAACCTGCTCCTTAGCCTCACCATGTCTGACATTGCCTATCTGGGACTGACATCCTAAAGCATAAAAAACCCTCTATAAATATTAATATTGTAATTTAATTAAGTAATAAAAATATGATTATGCTTTTCTTTTTATATTAGTATTATTCTTTTTTTATACCTAATTTTTATGTTTATATGAAAAAATTGATACATTTTTAGCAACCAGAAACATTAATGATCATTGGTTCTAAGTAACACAATTCACTTCATTAATTAATTCACCCCTCTTGGCCATTGATTTCCCCCTGTTTATGATAATTAATCCTATTTTAATCCCTTTCTCATCTTTTAAATCATTTTCACAGACAGGATAAAATGGGGCCACTTTGGGGTCCATGAAGACATTTCTGGGGTACATTTCAGGAAGTTTTGGCTCTGGGAAGGGAATTTAGAGAGAACTTGATGGTCTGGAGGACACTTCAGGAAGCCGGGTGGTCACTTAAGGATTCTGACAGAAACTTCGGGGCCCAGGGGAACTCTTGGGGGTCCAGGGGGGCACCTGGGGGTCACGGAGGAGAATCTGGGGCCATTCGGGGTCCGGGCGGGCACTTGGGGGGCTCTAACGGGGCTCTCTGGGGCGCGGGGGATGATGGGAGTTGTAGGCACAGGTATAATACAGTTCAATAGGGCCGCAGAGCATCATGGGAGTTGTAGGTGCAGCTACAGTGTCTCTTGGTGGGACACGGTGCATGATGGGAGATGAAGTCATGGCTGCAATAGCACTCTATGGGAACCACAGAGCATGATGGGAGCTGTAGTCCCGGAAGTGGCTCAGACGGGGCGTTTGGGGGTCCGGGAAGGCACCTGGGAGACGCTTTTGCATCAGAGCAGAGACTTGAGGTGCTCAGGGGGGAGCGTGAACGGTTCGGGAGCACCTGGGGGGAGCTTGGGGAGCTCTAACCGGGCTCTTTAGGGCACGGGGCACAGCAGGAGTTTTAGATACGGAACTCTGTTATGAGGGACTTTGGGGGCCTGGGGATTGGCAGAGGATGAGTTCCCAGAAGTGACTGTAACGGGAATCTCTGAGGTTGGGAGCATTCAGGGGATCTGGGGACACTTTTAGGGCAACCTGAATGGGTGCTGAGGAGGCACTTGGGAATCCTGGAGGGTCTGGGGGACACTTAAGGGACATGTGGGGACGGACACCAGGGTTCTGTGGGACGCGGGACATGAGAGGCATTGTAGTCCTGGCTCCAATGGGGCTCTGTCAATCCCAGGATATCCCAGGATGTCCCTGTATTTTTAAGTGCACCCCACAGTCCATCCCAGTCCACCCAGATCCCCCCTCAGCACTTCCCATCTTCCCAGTATGTCCCAGGGCTCCCCAGTGTTTCAAAGGAAACTTGAACTTCTCCCGTGGCACCCAAAGCCAGCAGTGGGGTCAATGCAGTGTCCACGACCACAATCCCTGGCAGTGGCCCAGGGCAGGTTGGGATGATGATCCACCCTCACAGCTGGCCCAGGGCAGCTCTGCAGTGGTTTTGGTGGTACCTTGGGCTGGCACACACCTGGGGAGTGTGTCTGTTTGCAGTGGGGAACATTGGGAGTTTTAGATTGCTTACAAAAAAAAAAAAGGATAAACATCTATTTTCCTGATTGCAGCCAGTTCTCCAAGCAATGCAGGTCCCAGGTGAGTGAGGACAGACAGGATGGGGTTGGGCAATGTGCAGCAAGGTTGTGCACTCTGGCTCAGACCTCAAGGCACAGCTTCTGTGAGCAGGCCAGACCTCCTGAGGAGAGACCCTGGATCAACATCAATCACAGAATGTTGAAATCACAGTAATAAAATACACCCTTGAAAATAGGAATGGATATTTCTAAGAAGCTCTTTCAGATATTTCTCCATATCTGGAACTGAAAACCTTCCTAATGAATGGCACCAGACCAGAGGGAAATCAAGGCAGAGCCATGGTTTGTCAGGACTTGCTTGATCCCAATGAGCCCCGTGGTGCATTTGGTGCTGCCAAGGAGCTCCAAATAATATTTTGGAAATATTGGCTCTCTCTCTGCAGTGCTGCCTTTGCCAGCAGCCCGGCCCAGCTCAGCATCACAGACACAGCACAAGGACTTTAATGACCCTCTCGGGGTTGGGGCTGAGTCCCTGAAAATCAGTCCCTGAAAGGGAGTTGAAGAAACCTCTCAAGAATTCCAAGTCAGATTCAAACTCCAAAGTTTCTCTTACTTTTAGTGAGTCCCACTGATAAATGTGAAGGAGGTTTCCCATGGATTGAATTCGAATAGGAAAAGAAACCTCTCAAGAACTCAAAGTCATATTCAAAGTCCAAAGTTTCCTGAAGTTCTAATGGGTCCCACTGAGGGACATGACAAAGAAAGTGTCTCCAGGTGCTGGTTTGTTGTTTTTACGTTATATTTTCAGAACGTGTGTTCATTGTTTCTATTATATACTTTTAAAATGTAGCCATATTTTTTTTATGTTGTAATTTTTGGTGGGGTTTTTTGCTTTTCCAAATGAAGCAGAGAGACAGGACGGTTCCTTTAGAAAGTGTGATTTATTTTTTTTCTTTATTTTCCATCCAGGCAGAAATGGTAAGTTTTTCTTACAAATGGTCACAGCATGGCTTAGAAGTCACAAGACTTATGGTTACAAGGCCTTTTAAGGATTTATTAACCAATAAAGCACTGTAAACAGAGATATTTAGGTTTCTAATTCAATACTAAGATATTTCGTCTTACTGACTCATACCACAGAGTGAACTTTCTTAGCCAAATATATCCCAACACACAAACTTACATTGCTGCACTCTGAAACTTCTTCTTCCCTTTGTAAGTACCTTTACTTCTTCTAGATCTTAAATTCTAAAGCTAAACTTGTGTTTAGTTCTATGCCTTGCCTTACAGACCCTTGCATTTTGAATTCCAACACAGCAATGAATTGACTTTGCTCTGGATGTTGCCTGCAGCCTCCATCAGCTCCAGCTGAGCTTTGCCTTTCCTAAACACATGAACACACGCTCAGGGCAGATTTCTGAATTCCTCCTCTGGACTTTGTCCTCACTTCCAGCTCCTGGTCGTTGTGCTGTGGCTCATGCCTGTCATTTGTCCCTGGGGCAGCACAGCCCCCCTGGCCAGCACAGGCCCCACATCCCCTCATCAGACACGGCACAGCACAGGGAGTGTTTTGGGTGGGCAAATGTTCCCCACCAGAGTGTCCACTCCACACCTCAGTGTCCAGTCCCAGCACCCACATCCCGTGCCAGGGTTCACAGAGAGCCCTGCCCTGGGCTCTGCCAAGGGCTGGGTGAGGAGGGAGCCCGGGCAGGGCTGATGCTGCCCCTAGAGCAGTGCTGAAATCGGCAGGAGGAAGGAGATAAGCACAGAACAAATAGACCAAGAAAGTGGGGAGAGTGCCCAGGTCTGGAAGTGGCTGATGGAAGAGGCTGGAGGGATGCTCAAAGCCCTGGGGCACCTTCTCACACTGGCCATGCCACCAAGGCCACAGACCAAGCTCCTCAGTGCTGCACCTCCCTGTGTGAGATCCCTGCCAGGGGACTGGCACAGCAGCACACACCTGCTGGAACGTGTCCTGGCCCTGCAGAGTCACACAGCTCAGCTGACACGAGTGGGTTTTATCTCCTGGGCACTTCTCAGTCTAGCCCAGCTTCTGCCCAGCTCTGCCCACCTCCCCTGCCCTCACCCAGCCCAGCCCATTCTGGCTGAGCCCCATGGCAGTGCCTGCTCTGGGGTGCTCCAGCACTGGGGGCACTCACCCCACAGCCCTGGCCCCTTGAAGGGCTCAGCAGCTGCTGAGGGGCAGAGAGGGAGCTCAGCCTCCACAGCAGCCCCAGGGCTGGAGCTCCCCATGGCAGGGGAAATGGAGCTCAGGGACAGTGCAGAACTGCTGGTCCTGGCTCCAGGAGATGCCCAGCACAGGCTGCCTCTGCCTGCTCAGTGCCAGCCCCTCTCTCTCCCCAGGCCAGCAGAGCAGCCCTGGGCAGGGGACAGAGGGGCCTGGCCAGAGCTGGTGCCTGCAGCAGCAGCAGCTTCCTCTGCATTCCTCCCTGCAGGCACAGAAACGCTCCCTTGCTCCTCTCCCTGCACATCCCTTTCCCCAGCTGAGCGTGTCCTGCCTGGCCGGGCTGGCTTGTCCTGCTGGCCCAGCCCCTGCTCCCCACAGGGCCCTGAGCTGGCCCTGCTGCTCGGGATACACCAGGTTCTGCTGCTGTCCATGGCCGGGGCTGCAGGGAAGCAGCAGCTCCAGGGGGAAGGTTGCAGAAAGGCTCTGGGCAGGGAGGCTGAAAGGGGCACCCCAGGGTCTGCAAGGTCTCTGTGTGGGAGCTGAGCTTGTGACCCCTTGAGCCCTGCCAAGTGCTGGGGCTGCACCTGCAGCTCCAGAGGAGATGTGACAGCTGGGAGCAGAGACAAATAATTCCTGCTGGATTCTTTAGTGGTTTTGCTACTACAGGTGACCTGCATCCATATGTAGAGGAGGTGTTTTGTGTCAGATAACACAGGATAGTGATATGAATAATATTTTTTTATTTTTATGAAATATTAAAAATTAAAATATATTCAATATATTTTAATATAAAAATAATATAAAAATTATACATAATAATAATTAAAAAATAATATTTTGTGCATAATCCACAATGAGAAAAAAATATATATATGATCTGAAGAGCATCTGAGCTTTTCAGTAGATGAGAGAATCATTGATATTCCAGTAGTCAAACCTGTTCAAATACTTTCCTTAGACCTTCCTTGAGATGAGAGGTGACCACCAGTGGGAAAGGCCATCCAGAGCTCTCCATTCTGTCCTGGCAACTTTTGTCTGGGAGAACCCTTGCATAAAGGGAATTTTTTAGAGAGAGTACCAATTTCAGCCTTGGGCACCTGGGAAGACCCAGTGCTCCAGGGTCTGATGAAAGGCAACCCTCAACATTCCAAGATCAGCCAGACCTGTCAGGTGGCCCCCAGGAAGGGAAACCATGCAGATCTGTTCCATCTCCCCTTGCTTCCATGAGGCCCTGCAGGGTCACAATGGCCCTTTGGTTCCATGGGGTCCCACAGTGTCACAGTGGCCCCTTCATTTCAGAAGGCCTCCAAGTGTCACAATGGTCTCCATGGTTCCATGGGGCCCCACAGTGTCCCCATGGTCTCCACAGGAAGGGAACCACAGAGCTCCAGTGTTTCAGAGGCTGATGAACTGCAGTCACGAGAGACCAAAGCCAGCCAGACCTGTCTGCAATGGCAGCTTTTGTGTAGGAGCAATCTTGGGATCCAGGACTTTTGGAGCTGGAATCGCAATTTCAGTCTTGAGTGCCGGGAGAAGGATTTTGGTTTTTTCCATAGGATGGAAAGCACAGAGCCCCAGTGTTTCAGGGTAGAATAGAGATGGCCAGCAGAGGCTAAGGCCAACCAGACCTCAGTGTCCTGGCAGCTTTTATTCCTTGCAGATAGGAATTTTGGAGGAAAAGTTCCAAATATGACCATCAGTGCCTGTGCAGGAAGAAACGTTCTTTTCCATAGGAAGGAATACACCGAGTCCCAGTGTTTGAAGGCAGGGTGAGAGCTGGCCCTCAGGAAGACAAGGGCAGCAAGACTTGTTGGAAATCACAGCTTTTGTCTGGGAGCAATCCCTGGATATTGGGAATTTTGGAGGGGAAATCCCATTTTGGCTATGGATGATTGAATGAGAAGGACAATTATTTTCCATTTGACGAAAGCCCAGAGCCCCAGTGTTTCAGGGGCATATGAGAAGAGAACCTCAACATGCCAAGGTCATTTGGACCAGTCAGGCCAAACCACTAGACCTGGTACCTGTTCCCTTGTTTCCATGGGGCCCTGCAGTGTCACACTGGTTCCATGAGGCCCAGATGTGTCACACTGGACTCTTGTTTCCTTGGGGCTCCACAGTGTCACAATGGTCCTTTGTTTCCATGAGCCCTTGCAGTGTCACAATGGACTCCTTGGTTCCATGGGGCCACAAAGTGTCACAGTGGCCCCTTGGTTCAGTGAGGCCTGTGATGCCTTAAGATTTTAACCTCTATATTTTTGAAATCCTGTACTGCATTTTGGCATAACTCTAAACTCTATATGAAGTGTTAGTTAACTTTCTTTACATTTAGGTCAGACAAAACAATTCCTCTAGGCCTGAAACTCAAGGACATTTTAAAGCCTCAGGCTCTGAAAAGTATAAACAAAAGTGAACTGGGGAGAGGGAGCAAACTGGGGGAATATGACTTCAATATCTGAAGCTGTAATTGGAGGATTAACCCCTGATATGCAAACAGACCAAACTTTAATCTGTCTGAAAAACTTGTCACCCCTGTCCATCTTGGGTGTAGCCTTTGGGAGGCTTTTGACTATCCAAGGTGAATCTATTGAAGGCCTTTAATAAATACCCACTTTATTTCCTTAACCTTGTCTAGCCTCTGTTCCAGATAGCCACTCCAAGGCATCACCTGTAGTGTCAGAATTGTCTCCATGATTCCATAAGGCCCTGCAGTGTCACAACAGACCATTGATTCCATGAGACCCCACAGTGTCACAATGGCCCCTTAGTTCCACTGAGCCCAGAAGTATCACTAGGGTCCCCTTGTTTCCAAAATGCCCCAAAATGCCACAATGGCCCTTTAGTTTCAGAAAGCCTCAAACTGTAAAAATGGTCTCCTTTGTACCATGATGCCCTGTACTGCAACAAAGTTCTCCTTGGTTCCATGGTGTCAGAATGGCCCCTTTGTCCCATGCAGCCCCACACTGTCACTGTGCTCCCCTTGATTCCATGAGGCCCTGCTGTGCTACAATGGCCCCAATGGCTACAATGGTCTCCAGGGAGACTCTCTACAACCACCTGAACAGAGGCTGTAGTCAGGTGGGGGTCGGTCTCTTCTCCCAGGCAAGCACTGACAGAACGAGAGGACACAGTCTGAAGATGAGCCAAGGACAGATTAGCTTTGATATCGGGAAAAAATTCTTCACTGAAAGGGTGATTGGGCACTGGAATCTTCTGCCCAGGGAGGTGCTGGAGTCACCATCCCTGGAGGCATTAAAAAACCAACCTTGGATATGGCACTCAGAGCCATGGATTAGTTGATGAGGTGATGTTAGGTCATAGGTTGGACTTGATAATCTCAAAGGACTTTACCAACCTCATTCATTCTCTGATTCTGTTTCATAGGAGTCTCAATTGTTCCATGAGGGCCTGCAGTGTCACAATGAATGTTTGGTTTCATGAGTCCCCACAGTGTAATAACGGACTCTCGGTGCCAAGAGGTTTCTCAGTGTCACAATGGTATTTTGGTTACAATGAACTTCTGGTTCCATGAGCTTTCATAGACTCATCAACAGTTCTGCAATGTCACAAGGCACCCATGGTTTCAGGAGGTTCCACAGTGTCACCAGGGCCTGCTTGGATCTGCAGTATAACAGTGGGCCTTTGGTTCCATGTGGCCCCACTCTGTCAAAATGGATTTCGATTCCATGAGCTCCCACAGTGTCAAAAAGCCCCTTTGTTCCTTGAGGTTCCATAGTGTCACAGTTGATTCCTTGATTCAGTGAGGCCCCGCTGTCACAAAATCTCCAAAATATCAGAATAAGACTCCTTAACACTAATTTCGTGCTAAAGAGGGTATCATTTATTCAGGCCTGAGGTCCAGCAGGGGAAAACACCAAACCTTACATAGACATGTGATGCTAAAAGCATGTTGCTCATGTACAATTGCTACATGTGTATTACAATTTATCCATTACCATGAAATCAACCCCAAGTTCCCAGTTCACTCCTTGCTTTTTCTATCACTGCAGCCTTGAGCCAGCTGTCATTTTCTTTTGCAACCATCCCTGCCAGGAAAAGAATCCCTCAATGCCTCGTTTCTCTAATGAAAGTCCAAACACAGTAAAAATTGATTGAAACCTTTTGACATCAAGGCCAAGGCTCTGTGTGTGCAGGCAGAGGCAGGCAGGAGGCAGAGCTGTCAGCAAAGGAAGGGGCCAGCGAGGTGGGGCAGCCGGGGGATGACGACAGCCTGCAGGGACAGAGGCGCAGGGCATGGACACCGTAGGACAGCCTGGGCTGCAGAGGGCACAGGGATGGGCAGCAGCTGAAAGGCCCTGACACAGCCAACTCCTGCAGCACTTGGGCCATGCAGGCTGGCCCTGGGCCTGAGGCCAGCAGGGGACAAGTGAGCCTTGCTGTACTGGGGCCTCATTGCCTCCTTGTCCCTGCTCAGCAGCCTGGCAGGGGCCGCCCCATGGTGCTGCCCTTGGCATTGCACATGCCCAGAGCCCAGTGGGCCGGGAAGAGCCCTGAGCAATGAGGGAGGGACAGGATGTGCCTTGCCAGGGGCTGGGGCTCAGCCCTTGGCCCTTTGCATTCCTGAAACACATCCAGGTTTGCTCAGCATCACAGACACCTTTCCCTTGTTTGTTCCCACCTGTCATCAGTGCCTGCAGTGTTCTGCTCTAACTGGAACCAGGGGACACTTTCTGAGTCATATCCCTCAGTGGAATCGATTAAAACCTCAAGAAACTTAGGAGTTTGAATATGACTGAATTCTTGAGAAGTTTTCCTTCAGCTCGCTCTCAGGGACTGATGTCCAGGGACTCAGGACTGTTGAAAAATCCCAGCTCTACAAAGATGGGGAAACTGAGAGGCACTTTTTAAAAAAGATTTTTTTCCATTATCAGTCTCCTTGAAGGGTGAAACATAAGAGAATAAAACTCCATGCTATGCCATCAAAACCCAAGTGTTTTCTTGGTTACAACACTTTAGAAATGCTTTTCAGCCTATTAGCTTTTGCCACACAATGGGCAAACCACCACCAATCACCTATTATTCTACCCCATGTGCTCTTGTCACAGTGCATCTTTCATGTTCTAATTCTCCAAAATATCTGATCTTTTTGCAAGGCCATTGTTTGAAACTTGTTTCTAGTTCAGTCTCTCTCTCAACAATGTCTTCTCTATTCCAGGGCCATTCTGAGTCAGCACACCTTATCTCAGAGTTTGCATGCACATGTACAAGACTGTGTGAGCTTTCAGTTTGACTTTGAGAATTCTTTACAAATCCATTTCTCACAAATATCAATCACGGAATGCTGCAATCACCTCTACTCTAAAGAGAACAGTAATAAAATACAGCTTTGAAAATACGAATGGATATTTCTAAGAAGCTCTTTGTCATATTTCTCCATAACTGGAGTTGAAAAACTTGCAAATGAACTGTACTAGACCAGAGGGAAATCAAGGCAGAAACGTTGTTTTCTAGGAAACCTCTGAAGAATTTGGTCAGAATCGAACTCCAAAGTTTCTGATACCATTCATGTGTCCCACTGAGGGACACAACTGAGAAAGTGTCCCCAGGTTCCAGTGAGAGCAGGAAATTGGAGGCAGAGATGACAGGTGGTGTGGAAAATGCAGGCACGGAGAGCTCTCAGGGCCTTGTGCATACAGGCTCAGAGATTGAGATGGATCCAAGGTTTGACCTAAGACCTTGGAGAAGGCTTGGGGAATCAGAGCATGAAAAGTAAAATATATATAAAAAATATAAGTTCTTAGTTTAAGTAGAAATATGTTTTCAGCAAACAGAAATATGCATTATGTAAGCAAAGCAGTATGTTAAGTAAGATGGTAAAAGATTGTAAAACTTAGCAATAGAACCTGTTATAAATTTAGTTAGAAGTTTAAGTTATATCAGTGTAGGTTTGTGAAGTGTTATAGGATTGGTTGAAAAATGACACATTACTGCAAAGCCATGAGAAGGAAAGCAATCAGTGATTGGTGTAAAAGGATGCTGGCAAACTTCACAGAATTATTTGATTGGCTAAAAAACGAACATAAGGCATTGTAACTAAGAATCAGGCAGCTTCTGATATTATGGCTTTGGATGTAACAGCTTTAATGTCTCACCCTTCTATGAGACTGACACCATGAGGCCATAAACCATCTTTGACAACGTCTCTCAGTTGCCCCATCTCTTGTAATGTCAATCTCCCAATGCACATTTTCTTGACATCAGACATGACCAATGAAATCAATAGGGACTTATGGACACCAGGCCTATCCCATTAAAGTCAATAGGGATTTAGGGACACCTGGTTTATCCATTGAAGTCCATAGGATTTTGGTGATATTTGGTCCTAAAATGGGGAAATTTGTGTAAATTTGGGGGAAATCATGAGCTGAATTCTGGGAGTTTCCACTCCAGGATTGTAGTGCTGATGCTCTGGATGTCCTGGATGAATTCCTGGAGGCCAATCCCGAATCCCTGATCCCTCACCTGTGGTCCATGCTGGAGCTGGGCCTCCAGATGAGCCCAAAAATTTCCATTGTCAGCCTGAAATCTGGGAATTCTAAGCCCAAAATTGGTAATTTTAGCATCCAAATTGTTGGGACATCAGCACTACCCACTGAAGTAAAAAGGGATTGAAGGACACCAGGTCTACTCATTGATAGGGCTTGATTGGGAATAGTTACTCTTTAAACTGGGAGCACTGGGAGGGGCTAAGGGGGGACACTGGGGTGATTGGGAGCACTGAAGCAAAAGTGAGGCCACTGGGAGGGATTTGTAGAGATAAATGGAGATAAACAGGACTCCAGATCTAACCAATTGAAGTCAATAGAAATTTAGGGACAGCAGGGCTACCCTTTAAAGGCAATGGGGTTTAGGGGCACCAGGTCTACCCAGTCGATGCAAAGAGGATGTTTTTAGGGACCCCAGGAGTTTTTGTTTATCCAGGAATCCAAGGGGTAACCGGGAATATCCTGGTGATTTCTGGGGGTATCCAGGTGATTTTTGGGGATAACCAGGTGTAATCAGGTGATTGTTGAGGGGGATCCAGGTGATTTTGGGCAGTGTCCAGGTGTACCCTGATAATTTCTGGAGATATCAAGGTAATTCTTGGGGCACCCAATTACCCTGACTCACCCTGACAGGCCAGGAGAAGATGATGGCCACCGTCCTCTAAGTCGACATGGACGGAGATGACCCTTGGCAGCTGCGGGGCTGTCGGGGGGCACCCCAACATTCAGGGGGTACCCAAAACTCCAGGTGAGGACATCAGGGGTGAGAGGGAGCCCTGAGTTACCTCAGGAGAGGATGCAGTGCAGGTACAGCCAGGTGCTTTGGTGCATGGGGTTGGTGAAGATGGTATTCTGCAGCAGCTCCAGCTCTGGGGTGGGCAAAGGAGGCACCCCAAAATATCAGGGGGGGCACCAGGGGAAACCCCAGTATCTCAGTGGGGGCACCCAGGTATCCAGGAGTTCAGATCTACCCATTGAAATCATTGGGGATTTAGGAACACCAGGTCTACCCATTCAACACAACAGAACCCACCAGCTCCCACTTTAGGAGAGGGAGGGGCTGGAAAACTTTGAGGATTCCACAAAATTGTGGGAGATTTTTTGAGGAATCCCTCACCTTCCTTCAGCCTTCCAGGGGGCAGTGCCCTTGCTGTAGTTCCTGGTGGGCATCAGCAGCCCCAGGCAGTGTTGCCAGGCCGAGAAGTTGGAGAAGTTGCGGCTCAGCAAGGCCCTGGTGAAGGCCAGCTCAGCTTTGAGGTCCTGCCTGGCTGCAAGTGCCTACCAGTGTTCCCAGGTGTGGACTGGGAAGGCACCAGTATAAACCATTAAGTGCTTGGATCCACTCCTGAGGTCCGGAGGCCTATGGCAGCAGCTCCCAGTATAAACCAGTAAGGTCTCATGCACCCAAACCCATTCCCAGTGTAGTCTAGGGGCTCCTAGTGTGGTCCTGGGGCTCCCAGGTTTATACTGGGAGGGCACCAGTATAAACCAGTAAGCACTGGGCGCCACCCCTGAGCCTCTGAGCCCATAGCAGCAGCTCCCAGTATAAACCAGTAAGGCCAGCACAATCTGAAGTCACTCCCAGTAGGTCCCAAGTTCCATTCCAGTATAAATCAGTAAGGCCAGCACCCCCAGAAGTTGATCCCAGTGGAGTGCCAAGCATCCCTAAGCCCCGTCCCAGTATAACCCAGTACACCTCAGTTTAACTGAGTAAAATCCAGAGTATCCCCATATAACCCAATATAAACCACTACAATCCAGTCATTGCCAGGACCACATCCCACTATAACCCAGTGACCCCCAGCACCCCATCCCAATATAAACCAGTTTAACTTGCAGTCAGCCACCAGGTCCTTAAGCCAGCAGGGGGCACTCACACACCCCGTTCCCTTTCCCAGTAGAACCCAGTACAAATCACTAACATCCCAGCACCCCATCCCAGTGCAAACCAGTATAACCAAGTAACCCCCAGCACCCCATCCCAGTACAACCCAGTATAAACCAGTCACTCCCAGTACCACATCCCAGTATAACCCAGTACAGATCAGTAACCCCCCAGCACCCCATCCCAGTACAAACCAGTACAAACCAGTATAAACCAGTACAACCCACTCACAGTTGCAGGGGTCGGCCACCAGGAGGTGCTCGCACAGTGCCAGGTCCTCCCGGCCAGCAGGGGGCGCTACAGCATGGCCGAGCACCCAGCCCTGGTGGTGCCACACCCCGTAGGATTTGGGGTTCACCCCCAGGTACTGCCCAATGAACGACAGCTCAGGTGGCACCCTGAAACCTGTATAAACCAGTCCAGTCCAGTATGGACCAGTATGGACCAGTATAAGTGGTAAAAACCAGTAAAAACCAGTAAACAACAGTGTAATACAAGCCAATAGTAACCAGTACAAACCAGTATAGAAAAGAAAAAAAGAGTATGGACCGCTACAAACCAGGAAAATAGGTAAAAACCAGTACAAAGCAGTGAAAACCCTTGTCTGTGTCAGGAGCCAAGCTGGCTGGGCCTGGTAACAAACCTGCTGCCCAAAGTCAGTAGAAATGTTACAACCCATTTCAAACACCTTAACACCCATCCCTGCACCCACCACATGATTTGGAAAGATATGAGCACACATCTTTCCTCTCACATTGATGGTTCCTGTGCTGGTGACAGTCTTTTAAACCCAGCCTTCAGCCTGAGCTCTCTGCTGTTGCAGTTCCATGCACAGAGGTTGTTGTCTCTCAGCCCTTCCATGGGCAGGCCGGTGTTCAGCCATCTCCAGGACAGCAGGGCCCCAGCCCACGTCACTGTGCCCTGGGGAGACAGAAACCATCACTCCAAATGTCCCCTCCTCCTTCTTCCCAGGCATTTGGGCCTGCCAGTGGGGTTTGCTGCTGGGTGCCAAGGAAAAAGGAGACCCCTGTGACACTGCGGGGTTCCACAGAACCAAACATCCATTGTGACACCACAGAACCTCACAGAACCAAGGAGACCATGGTGACACTGTGGGGCCCCATGGAACCAAGAATTCCATTTTGACACTGAAGAACCTCATGGAACCAAGGGTCCATCGTGACACTCTGGAACTACAGAGCCCATTGGTGAGAATATGGAAACCCAAGGAACCAAAAGTCCATGTGACAGAGCAAGACCTCATGGAACCCAAAAAGAGCATTGTGACACTGTGGGGTCCCATGGACCCAAATCTCCACTGTGACAGTACAGAACCTCATGGAACCAAGAGTGCATGGTGACCCAGCGAGCCCTTGTAGAACCAAGGAGTCCACAAGTGTTTACACAAAATAAAGAACTCTGTATTGCTGTGTTCTGCTGACATTTTTCCTTAAATATCTCTGCTTTGGGGAAGGGAAACCTCCGTGGTGGGACCTTGGGCTGGCACACACTAATGGAAGGTGTCTGTCTGCAATGAGGAAATCCGGGAGTTTTAGATTGCTAAAAAAAAAAAAAAAAACAAAAAAAAACCAAACAAACAAAAAAAACCAAAAAAAAAACAACAAAAAAAACCCAAAAAAAAAGCAGCCAAGAAAAACAAAAAAGGGAAAAAACTCATTTTTGCTTGAGTGCAGCCAGTTCTCCAAACTGGGACAAAGCAGGTCTCAGGTGAGTGAGGACAGACAGGATGGGGTTGGGCAATGTGGAGCAAGGTTGTCCACACTGGCTCAGACCTCAAGGCACAGCTTCTGTGAGCAGGCCAGACCTCCTGAGGAGAGACCCTGCATCAATATCAATCACAGAATGCTGCAATCACCTCTGCTCTAAAGAGAACTGAAATATAATGCATCCACTGAAATAGGAACGGATATTTCCAAGAAGCTCTTTGACATAATTCTCCATAATTGGAGTTGAAAACCTTCTCCTGAACTGCACCAGATCAGAAGGAAATCAAGGCAGAGCCATGGTTTCTCAGGACTTGCTTGATCCCAATCAGCCCCGTGGTGCATTTGAGGCTGAGCCTTCGAACCTCAGGGCCTGAGGGGAGATTGCACAAACCCTTCCAAGAATCAAAGTCAAAAGAGAAGTCCAAAGTGTCTTGAGATATTAATGGGTCCATTCCCAACACAGGCTCCTCATGGACTCCTTGGAGGAGAGAATGGGAGGCCATGATTGCCCATAAACCTTTGAGGGAGTCAGAGAAGAAAGGAAAAAGGAAAGTACCTTGAAAAATTTCAAGTACCTTGAAGCATTAATGAACCCCACTGAGTGTTGTTACTGACAAAGGCTCTCAAGGGACTCATTAAAGCAGATGATTGGAGGCCATGATTGCACAAAGCTCTCAGAGACTCCAAGGCAAAAGCAAAACCCAAAGTCCTCTGAAAAACCTGCAGTCCCTGGGAGCATGAAGGAGCCCCCAGGGCCATTCCTGACCAAGGCTCCCCAGGGACTCATCCCAGCAGATCCCTGAGGCCACTGGGATGTGTGGGGATGCTGAGGGCAGGACAAGGGGTGCCAGTGGCCAGCCTTGCTGGGGCTGTGCCAGGAGGCCCCAGTGGCTCAGGACAAGGTGTCACCTCCCAGCCCTTGGTGGCACAGAACCTGCTGTGCCCCAGGGCACCAAGACTTGGTTTCTCTTTGTCCCCACCTGTCATCACTGCCTCCAATTTCCTGCTCTGACTGGAACCTGGGGACACTTTCTCAGTTGTGTCACTCAGTGGGACCCATTAAAACTTTCGGAAACTTTGGAGTTTGATTCTGACTTAGAGTTCTTGAGAGGTTTCTTCAGCTCCCACTCAGGGACTGATGCTCAGAGACTCAGCCCCAATCCCTGAGAGTGTCATTAAAGTCCTTGTGCTGTGTCTGTGCTGATGAGCTGGGCCAGGCTCCTGGCACAGAAGGTGATCCTAGCAACCAAGAAGAGCTTCAAAAACACATTTCTCTTCATGAGCAGCTCTTCTCCCAGCCCAGCCGAGCTGGGGCACTGCCTGCAGCCACCCCAGGCACAGCACAGAGGCACAGAGAGCTTCAATCAGTCAGGGCTGGGAAGATGCTCAGAAGTGCCTGGGGCAGAATCACTCCCAGCCTTGACACAGGAAGCCTCTGGCTGCAGGACAATGCAGCTGCAGGTTCTGCACTGATCTCCTAAAGCTGCAACATCCCAATGCCTGCAGACTATGTGAGTACATTCTCTGATGATCTCTTGTGTAGAGCAGCCAGGGGTGCCCAGGGCTGTGGTGCAGAGCAGGGTCCTGCAGCCCAGGGCGCTGTGCTGGGGCAGGGACTCTGCTGCCTGCCAGGGACAGCTCTCAGCCAGCCCTGGGAGCTGTTCCCAACACTGGGGGACAAGGTCTGGGTGGAAGGAGACAGCTGGTAAGGCTTGGGAAAAAAAAGGGTTCTGCTTGTGGGGTGAGGATGCTGCATTGTTCAGGACTGCTCCCAGCATAACATTTAACTGCAGAATATTTCTAGGTAGATTACACAGAGAGCACAGTGAGGCAGGGGCTGCATAAAAGGGAAAATCCAGATTTTGTAATTTACTGCTCTGGGTTGCCTAGAAGGGAAATTGCATATAGATATTAATCTCTTCAGAGTGGGAAAAATAGAAAATCTTTTTCTTGGATCTTAATAAAGCAGTCAGTGACAGAAATCAGCACAGGGTCCCTCACAGGCAGCATGGCAGCATCAGTGTCACTTTTCCAGCCTCCTCAGGGTTATTATTATCTTGCCACCGGAGCCTGCACAGGCAGAGCTGACCGTGGGCAGTGCCCTGTGCTAGGAAGGGTCTGAAGGGCAGAGTTGAGCCCCCAGGGTTGGGCTGGGCTCTGGCAGCACTGGCAGGGTCCAGCGCTGGGCATAGGGAAGCAGCTGCTGGCAGGGACAGCTCCAGGCAGCAGAGCCCTGGGCAGGCAGTGGGGGAAAAGTGACACCAAGCTGGGCTGGGATATTTCAAGTCCTCTCCAAACTGAACTATTCCATTATTAGTTTTATTACAGATCCCCATGCCAAGACACAGGAAATGTCCAACAGCAGCTCCATCAGCCACTTCCTCCTGCTGCCATTGGCAGACACGCGGCAGCTGCAGCTCCTGCACTTCTGCCTCTTCCTGGCCATCTCCCTGGCTGCCCTCCTGGCCAATGGCCTCATCATCAGCGCCGTAGCCTGCAGCCACCACCTGCACACCCCCATGTTCTTCTTCCTGCTCAACCTGGCCCTCACTGACCTGGGCTCCATCTGCACCACTGTCCCCAAAGCCATGCACAATTCCCTCTGGGACACCAGACACATCTCCTATGCAGGATGCACTGCTCAGGTCTTCATGCTTATCTTCTTCATTGGGTCAGAGCTTGCCCTCCTGACCATCATGTGCTACGACCGCTACGTGTCCATCTGCAAACCCCTGCACTACGGGACCCTCCTGGGCAGCAGAGCTTGTGCCCACATGGCAGCAGCTGCCTGGGCCAGTGGCTTTCTCAATGCTCTGCTGCACACAGCCAATACATTTTCCCTGCCCCTGTGCCATGGCAAGGCCATGGATCAGTTCTTCTGTGAAATCACCCAGATCCTCAAGCTCTCCTGCTCACACTCCTACCTCAGGGAACTTGGGCTCATTGTATTTTCCATCTGTTTAGGACTTGGTTGTTTTGTGTTCATTGTTTTCTCCTATGTGCAGATCTTCAGGGCTGTGCTGAGGATGCCCTCTGAGCAGGGACAGCACAAAGCCTTTTCCACCTGCCTCCCTCACCTGGCTGTGGTCTCCCTCTTCCTCAGCACTGCCATATTTGCTCACCTGAAGCCCCCATCCATCTCCTCCCCATCCCTGAATCTGGCACTGTCAGTCCTGTACACAGTGGTGCCTCAAGCCCTGAACCCCCTCATTTACAGCCTGAGGAACCAGCAGCTGAAGGCTGCAGTGTGGACACTGATCACTGGATGGCATCAGAAACCTTAAACTACTTGCGAGCTTCTGAAAATCATGTGCAATAAAATTCATCTTAATTGTTCTTGTTGGTTTGATTTTGGACGTTGTTTTTCTTTGGTGTACTATTTCAATATTGTCTATAAAAAAATGTCATTATTTAAACCAATTCTGATTTTGTCTCCACCTTCCCTGTAATCACAGACAGTGTGAATGAGGGGCTGTGCTCTTGATGGCTTCAAACAACCTAATGGATATCTCTCCCAGGAAAGTTTTGTCCAGAGCTCCCCCTTTTGTTCCCTTCTCTGGAGCTGCAGCAGCAATGTCTGTGTGCAGAGCTGGGGCAGATCACTGCTGGCACAGCAGCTGTGCCCAGCAGCAGCAGCAGCACTTGGTGTTGCCAGTGCTGCTCCCGTGCCACTGCCCCGCTGCCCTCCTGGCCCTCGTGTTGCTGCAGGGCCTGAGTGCTCTCGGGGTCGGGCACAGCCCTGGGGGTGGCAGTGCCGGGGCTGCAGCAGGGACAGGCCATGGGCACTGCTGGGGCAGCGCTGACGCCTCAGGCCAGGGCCTGGGGGCTCCAGGCTCCTTGGCCAGGCTCTCTCCACAACACTTGGCCGGCCCAATGCTGAGCACAGAAAAGCCCTGGGAGCAGCCCCAGGCTGGCCGTGGGCAGGCTGGGGGCAAACAGCATGGCTGGTGCTCTGCAAGCTCCCTGCAAGGGGGACACCCTGGCAAGGAGCAGCAGAGCAGGGGCTGATCCATCCCCACTGTGCTGGACACCCCAGGGCAGCGTCCCAGAGCGTCTTCATGCACCTGCCAACAACATCCCCCCTCTGCAGCCCTGGCCTCTCCCCCAGCTCACACAGGAGCCGCATCCTTGCAGGCACACACACGGCAGCACTGGCTCAGGAGCCCCTGTTTGCATTGCACACAGCAGGCTCAGCACCCTCATGGTGCTGCTGTGGGGACATGGAGCTGAGTGAACACAAATGCCATCAGCCCCTGGGGCCAGCAATGGCTGGGGGACGGCAGGGAAACCCATCAGCTTTGTCATGGCCTCTGAAGTCAGCCAGAAAGTTTGTTCCCATGAGCTGTGAGTTTCCTGTCCCACTGCAGATGTTGTTGCTCAGAGCCAGGTCTGCCTGGCAGCCACTTCCAAAATGTCCTGAGCATTTGCTTGGCTTCATCTTTCCTATCTTTACTCTTGCTAGAAATTTTTCTAGATTTCTTCCTCTTGCCCATCCCTGTACCCTCCTCTGCAAACAACTCATCTCTGCCCTTTCCTCTCTGGCCCCACTCACCATTTCTGTTCCTGAGCTGGCACCATGGGAATGTCCCTTGGAAGCAGGATCATTCTCCCAGTGCTTCAGGAATTGTCTGCAGGGTCCTGCAGTGCCTCGTGCTGCTCCCTTGCCAGAGGCACCTCAGGCCAGGGGGGCACATCTGGGCTGCTGTGTCTGGGTGTGGGGCTCCCTGTTGTGGGCAATGAGGAGGGGCTGGAGAGGCTCTGCAGGACTGACAGGATGGGCTTTGGGGCTGTGTGAAGAAGCTGAGGGACTTGGGCTGCTGGACCTTGTGAAGAGGAGGCCCAGGGCTCATCCTGCAACTGCTCCAGGGGTGGTTTCAGAGAATCACAGAATCAGCCAGACTGGAAAAGCCGTTGGAGATCATGAAGTCCAACCTGTGCCCTGACACCACCTTGTCTCCCTGAGCCTCCTCCAGGATAAACATCCCTAGCTCCCTCAGCTGCTCCTCACATGATTTGTGTTCCAGATCCCTCACCAGCCTTGTTGCCCTTCTCTGGACATGCTCCAGCCCCTCCATGTCCTTCCTAAATTGGGGACCCAAAATTGGACACAGCACTCGAGGTGCTGCCCAACCACTGCCGTGTACAGGAGAAGATTCACTGCCCTGCTCCTGCTGGCCACACCATTCCTGATCCTGGCTAGTTGCCATGGATTTTCTTGGCCACCTTGGCATACTGCTGGCTCATGTCCAGCCTGCTGTCCATCTGTGTCCCCAGGTCCCTTTCTGCATGGCCACTGTCCAGCCACTCTGTCCCCAGCTTGTAGCACTGCAGGGGTTGTTGTTGCCAAAGTGCAGGAGCCAGCATTTGGTCTTATTAAACCTCTCCTTGGATTTGGGCCCTGGATCCAGCCTGTCCAGGCCCGTGTATAGAGCCCTCCTACCTTCCAGAAGATCCACACTCACACCCAGCTTAATGTCAACATGATTCCATACAGTCCTAGAGTCTCACAATTTCATGAGGCCTCCCAGTGTCACAATGTCCCTTTGGTTCCATGGAGCCCCAGGGTATCACAAAGTCCCTTGGATCCTTGTACCCTGCAGTGTCACAATGGATCCTTGGTTCCATGAGGTCTCACAGTGCAGCAATGCTCTCCTTGTTTCCACAGTGTCACAATGGCCTCTTGGTTATACAAGGTCCAGCAGTATCACAGTGGTCTCCTTGTTTCCACAAGGACAAAAAGTGGCACAACTGTCTTCTTGATTTCATGAGGTCGCATGGAGTCACAGGGACCCCTGAATTCCATAAGGGTCCACAGTGCCACACTGGACTCCTGCTGACACAAGATCCTGTAGTGTCACAATGGTTTCTTGGTGCCATGACACTCTCCATACCCAGCCAGGCCAGTCATTTTCCTCACTAGATCACTTCTGGCACACTGGGACAGGCTCCTTCTGCTCATTCATCATTCCTTTCTTGAAGTGTCTCCATCTGTAAGGGTAGGTCTGATGTTTCCCTCGATTTTGCCTCCCAACCATGGGAAAGACACCTCGAGGACCCCCACCCAGGCTGACTCCCAACAATGGTTTCCTGGCCGGGCCAAGGTGGATGCTCGTGACTGTGTGCTGGTGTATTGTGTTCACTGGACTGTGCTGTTGTGGCACCAACCAGAGGTTGTGTTGTACCAACTGAGGACTGCTTGACTGTACCTGTCTCCTGCAGCACCACACAATCGTCCATAAATCTTCCCACCTCTTGGCCAGAGGCCACTCACTTTGGAGAAGGAATACAAAAGAGCGACCCTCTGGGAAAGACCCTTTGAGATCTCTCCACTGATGAAGACCCGTCTACCCCCTGGAGAAGACCCCTGAGATCTCCCCACAGACAAAGACTCGTCTATCGGATGACCCGTGAGGACGCCCGTCTCGTCTGTTGGTAGCTATTTTCCCATCCCCTTCTTTTCTTCCTCTCTCCCTATACTTTGTTTCCTATACCTCTCCCCTTTACCGTAACTGAATTGTTGGCATTTGATGAAATGCATTGCTGTTGTTGAATAAACTGATTTTCTGCTGTTGAATAAACTGATTTTGTCCCCTGCATTTTGCCTGTTTGCACCTTTAAGATCCAAAGAGCCATCACGACCCCCGCTCTGCATTAATAGTGGATCGTGACATTAAATTGGCATCACGGACAGGATTTTCTGGCAGACAGAAGGGATGCAAGGTTGTGTGTAGTCTGTATCAGGGGAAGGAAGTCTTACTCCAGCCGCACCTAGCTGGCCACCTTGAAAGGGTGAGCCTGTCTAGAAAGCAAGACGGGTTTTTCTGATTTCCCACAGACTGCAGACACCTTGGTGTGGAGCATCCCCAGACTCGCTTGAGGGCTCTGTTGTCAGAATTTCACAAAAGATCTACTGGTGCAAAAGGCGGGACACTGTTGTTGTTGTTGTTGTTGTTGTTGTTGTTGTTGTTGTTGTTGTTGTTGTTGTTGTTGTTGTTGTTGTTGTTGCTGCTGCTGTTGTTGTTGTCTTGTTGTTTTTTTATGATGTTTGACTACTTGGTGCAGTGAAGAGACAACCTGGTGTTTTGTAACTAAGGAGTACCTCCCAAGTAGTTTGGTCTCTTCACCCACACAGGGAAGCGAAGGGGGGCACACAGCGGAAGCTGTTTCGTTGTGTGTGGTAACTTAAGCAATTGACCTCCCTGTGTTGGTTTTTACCTATCCCTTCACAAAATGACTGAGAATTCCGCTGTAACAGATAAAGCTGCATTTTATGCTCTATTAGCTAAGTATAGTGCCAGACCGTCCCAAGGTGGGGAGGATTGGGTGAACAATAATTGGTTTAATGTGGAGAATGTGATTGATAGAATATATTCTTTGCAACATGAATCAAAGTTCAAACTGGCCAAAAATAAAACCATACTCTGCTCAGTTTTGGGAGCTTGTCTTAAGGCAGCCATAGAAACTCGCTCTAAGCGAGTGAGTGAAGAAAGCACAATTATAGATTCTTTACAAAATCTTGTTCAAATTTTGCAAAAACAATTAGATCAAGAAAGGAATGAGAACCATTTGTTGCCAGATGAAAATAATTTGTTAAAAGCTGCCTTAAGAGAAGAATGGGACAAAAATTCAATGCAGTGTGTAACACCAAAAAAAAGCACAGGAGAAGGAAGCTATTCACATTAATCCAATACACTCTCCAAAAGACCTAATTTTGATGAAAAATTGTGGGGAACACTGCTGCCCCAACTTGAAACCTGTGATTAAAATAGAATATGATTATATCAGTGATGCACCCCCCAAGCAACCTTCTCCACAGGTTCTGGGCAGTGTACCAGAGCAAACTTCTCCACAAGTTCTGAACAATGAACCAAATCAATCTCCTCCACAGGCTCTGGGAGTTGAGCCAAAGCAGTACACCTGCACTGGGCTTTCCCAAGGGTATGAACATTCCCCCACTTCGGCCCACCACACTTTAGCCCAGGAATTAGAAAAGATACCCAAACCTGACAATACAGCTGTCTATCAATACATTGATGATATTCTGGTGGGAGGGGATGAAATAAAAGTAGTGGGGAATACTCAACAAAAAATAATCTCTCATTTGGAAAACCCTGATTTGCAAATTTCCTCAGAGAAAATTCAAAAACCTTCTCAGGAGGTGAAGTTTTGGGGAATTTGGTGGAAAGGAGGTATGACATGTATTCCACCTGATACTCTAACCTCCTTAGATCAAATTAAATTGCCTGAATCCAAGAAAGAGCTCCAACAGCCTCTAGAATTATTAGTGTTCTGGAGAAAACACATCACAATCACTATTGAGACCCCTCCACCTCACTGGGTGGCCCAGAGATCCTCAGTTGGGAAGTGGTATGCCCAGATAAAACATTACTGTAACATCTTCTCAGTGATAGAAAGAGCTGTAAAAAATCTGGCAATACAAGAAACTGAGAGCTTGGCAAATAGCCATGACAAACCTGCCTTGGTAATTAAAGGGGCCACTCCTTTCTCCCCTGAACAATCAGCAAATTCTTGGTTCACTGATGCTTTTGCCGAACGAGAGGGAAAGGTGTGGAAATACAGGGCAGTAGCCCTCCCCACTTCTGCTGGTGAACGAATTATTACTGAGGGAGAAGGCAGCTCTCAGACCGGTGAGCTGACAGTTGTTTGGAGTGTTTTCCAACTTGAGGTACAGAATACCTCTCTTGTTTACATCTACACTGACTCCTATGCTGTGTTTAAAGGAGGTACAGAGTGGCCTCCTTCTCAGCAGCAAAATGATTGGGAAGTTAGCAGAATTCCAGTCCACGCTACACACTGGATAGTTCCATCATTTTAATCTCCTGCCTCCTGGAAGCAGACTCTGTTTGTGTTTACTTTTCACAGAAAAACACCAAGGGACATGAAGAAGCACCCCCTTAGTGTTGGATGACAAAAACAAGGTTTTTCCTCCTTTCATGGTGACACAAGGTGATGATGTCACAATAACTTGTAAATTAGTGGCTGGATCCCTCACCGAACCTGCATACAGTTATGGCACAGGACTTTATGGCCGTGTTTTATATTGTGAAATTCATCATTAGGACTGTTGGTTAAACTTAACTGCTATACAATTTTCCTATAAAATCGTGTGTGGAAAAAATGATACAAAATACCGGGGGGAACTTGATGTTAATGTTGTAACACCTACTACCCAACCACCAGTTGTGTTGAGCCCTACAATTTTTCAATTTGGACCTTATGTAATTAGATAATGTCTCAGAAGTTCAGCCAGCTTGTTCACCCTTTCTACAGACTTCTTTTCAGGGATGGATAACCTGGCTGCGGAAACAGAATCCTTCTAAAAAACGAATGGCAAGAGACATAACCGGTGTTGTGGGAACAGGATTGGGAATTTTGAATAGCATCGATTCAGAAGTACTAATGAATAAATTGGCTACCACAGCTGGAGATGTAACCAAATTACAACAGCCTTAACAGCTTTGGGGACCCAACAATGGTTGTTATCAAACATATTACCAAGTTGGGAAAAGGTAAACGTAAATGACCACAAATTGATAATCGATGCACTTGATGCTACTCAAAATAACATCTCTCTGTGTCTCAGCTGTATCCAGGCCCAGTTGTGGATACAGTCAGTTGCTGCTTTAATTATAAGAGAAGGTGAGGAAGGCACTTTTCCCACTGAAATACGAAAAATAGTCTGGGAGAGTGCCACTGATTTTGAAAAAGAATTCCAGTCCTGGTGGAACTTAGTAAATTTTACCTATGATCCCAGCACAAACACAGCCACAGCCTTTGTACTGACAATTCGTAATGCTTCAGTGCATTCAATATTCCCCATCATTGCACTGGGGTTGAACCATGATGGAGCTATTCTCTATCCTTTCGAGCATAGGGAATGGGCCTGTCAAATTGGTGGGAGGTGGCAAACTGTCAATTTGGAAACTTGTATTGTCCGGGAACAACAAGGGTTTATCTGTGAAAGTAATGCAATCAGAGCTCAAGATATCTGCTTGGACACAGAACACAATGTTTGCAATTTTGAAATTCTTCCAAACGAGATTCCTGAAACAGTACTGGTATAGGTAGGCAATGGATATGCATGCTTTAGAACTGCTTGTGATAGTGTTTTCATAGAAAATTTGGTAATGAATACTAAAAATCATTCAAACTTTTGTGTCTGTAACTTTCCTAGGATTTCAGGATGTGATTTTTCCTATGTAGCCCCAGTTACTTCTCACCATCTTTTGCAGTCAAATTACACACTGATCCACCATCTATTGCCCACTCCAATTGGAATGAACCTCTCTCTGGTGAAGCAATTGTTGCTCCACCAAGATCTGATCAAAATTTTGGAGACGATGAAGAAAAACAGACAGAAAACTCTAATAGCTGTTCATCACAATGTGGAAAAAATACATCGTGTTTTGGAAAGAGTAAAGACAGATGCTGGACACAGGTGGTGGGATACTCTATTTGGGTGGTCACCTACTGCTACAGGTGTCCTGAACAAATTGTGTCATCCCACCATCGTTCTCTTGATTTTGGTTTTAATTGGTTTTGTTTTATCAGCAATCCTATACATTATGAGTTGGAGAATAATGAAACGTTTAGCACAATTGGCATCTGTGACAGATGTATCCAGCTCAGTCACTGTTGACATCCCTAGGGTTATTGACACAAGATTCTAATAGGATAAAATATGATTTTTAACTAAAATTTATTATCTTTTAACTGCAATTAAAAGTGCTTAATCAAAAATTTGCTTTCTTTGTTATGAAAAATTGATTTATTTTTAATCAAAAATTGAAAAATTAAAGAATTGATCAAATTGTTTAAAATTGTTAGCAATCAAAAATTGAATATAATTGATTTGCTTTGTTTTCCTTTTTTCTCTTTTTCCTTATCCTTTCCCTTATCTTTTTCCTACTTTCCTGTCTCTGTTTTCCGGGATATGCTACCAACGGGGACGAGTCCTGAAGACACCACGACTGGAGACTTCACTACGACTCTACAAAGGGGCGCTCTTGACGACGATCATGAGTCACGGGGTGGTGTAAGGGTCAGTCCGAAGTTCCCCTCGATTTTGCCTCCCGACCGTCACAAGGAGACCTCGAGGACCCCCACCCAGGCTGACTCCCAACAATGGTTTCCTGGCCGGGCCAGGTGGATGCTCCTGACTGTGTGCTGGTGTATTGTGTTCACTGGACTGTGCTGTCGTGGCACCAACCAGAGGTTGTGTTGCATCAACTGAGGACTGCTTGTCTGTACCTGTCTCCTGCAGCACCACACAATGGTCCATAAATCTTCCCACCTCTTGGCCAGAGGCCACTCGCTTTGGAGAAGGACTATAAAAGAGCGACCCTCTGGAAAAGACCCTTTGAGATCTCTCCACTGATGAAGACCCCTGAGATCTCCCCACGGACGAGGACTCGTCTATCGGATGACCCGTGAGGACGCCCGTCTCGTCTGTTGGTAGCTATTCTCCCATCCCTTCCTTTCCTTCCCCTTTCCTTATCCTGTACCTCTCCCCTTTACCATAACGGAATTGTTGGCATTTGATGAAATGCATTGCTGTTGTTGACTAAATTGATTTTCTGCTGTTGAATAAAGTGATTTTGTCCACTGCATTTTGCCTGTTTCCACCTTTGAGATCAAAAGAACCATCACGACCCCCGCTCTGCATTAATAGCAGATCGTGACACCCTCCCACTGAGGCCCATGAGAAGACACCATTTCCTTTCAGCCCCAGGGCTGGTGACCTCCTCTCCCACCCCACAGAGCTCTGGAGGGCTCCTGATGCTCTCCTGCCCTCACCATTCCCACCCCAGATTCCAATGCTTGGGGACAGCCACGAGCATCCTGTGAGGCCACCGGTCCACGTTCCCAAGAGATGGGGTCAGGGCTTGTCTGTCGTGCTTGGCACAGCCAAGGCAGGGCTTTCATAGCCACATTCCACACTGAAAATGAATCCATTACATTTAAAAAAGAATGACAGAATATCTTTTATTTTCCTGTTGATTCTTTTCTAGACTATACACTGATGCCAGCAATCTCTAGTTGATATTGATCCCAAGCACCTCCTAATGCAGTCTGAAAAAATATGAAAGTCAAGACCCTTTATGGCTGACAATCATTCACACTCTGTCCCTACCCCCACCCCACCATTTCCCCCATCCAACCCCTGGCACTCAGAGCAGCCTTGTGCAAATCTGAGCTCCCTCCCCTCCAGGCTGTGCCTGCAGCTTTCAGCTCCTTGGCACCAACTCCCACCTGCTTTCCTTGGAGAAGGAGCTGCTTGAGACACAGAGGGATGTTCATTTCTTGCCAGCAAAAACCAAAGGCAGACACAGCTCCATAAAAAACAGAAGTCCAGGCCAAGGAGTGCTGGGCATTGGAGCCACATCCAGGGGTGTCCCCAGGGCTCAGGATTGGGGCCAGGGCAGTGAAATCTCTTTCTTGCTGATCTGGACGAGGCCATGGAGGGCACCCTGAGTCAGTGTCCAGGTGAGGCCAAGCTGGGTGGGAGTGTGGCTGTGCTGCAGGGCAGGAAGCTCTGCAGAGGGATCTGGACAGGCTGGAGCCATGGGCCCAGGACAATTGGATGAGGTTCAGCAAGGCCAAGGGCTGGCTCCTGCCCTGGGCTCACAACCACCCCAAATCCCTGGCTGTGCCCTGCCCCTGATCCCCACAGCCTGTCCTGTTTCCTTCATCCCTGCATTGCCAGGGACTTTGTGGGACAAGGGAGCTCTGCTGTGGGGATGGAGGGAGGTGCAAGTGCCAGCACTGCAGTGGGAACCACAACTCATCAGGTTTGTGTCCTTTGGGGGTCAGCAACTGGTGAGACTCAGAGGCACAGAAGGTTTCTCTTCTTGGCCAAAATAAAAAAAAAGTACCCATGATAAAATTCAATAAACTTCAAAATTCTTTCCTCAGCTCTTTGCAATGTCAAAGCAGTATGTGATGTATCCACCATGAACAAGGTATTTCCATACAGAAACAGTTTTAGACACAGACATTAGAAAGGGTGATTCTGTGATAGATGTAGACACAATTAAGATGTTGACTAATGTGGAATGACCAGAGAACAATGGGAGGAGGCAATCTGGGAGCAATGGCAAGGCCATAGGACCAGCTGGTCTAGGGAAGAGATGTCCTTAGACATGGCCATTTAAACAGGAGAGGTGGAAACACCCAAATGAAGAGGGACATGAAATAATAGACAGTATAGTGGTAACACAGGTACAGATGAAGATCAGTATTTCTTTGCCTGCCATCAGTACACATCCAGGAAATTTCTCTTCTCTTCTGGTGGGAAATTTTGACATTTCTTAAAGTACTCAAATGCCCCAGCTAATGAGATGTGCTCGTGCACCTCGCAAGCTGCAGGTCCCCTACAGCCCCAGAGGGCTCCTGTCCCATAAACATCTGCTCCAGCCCATTCCAAAATCGGGAACAGCATCGTCCTGGGATCATCAGGGAGCTGAGGTTGGAAGGGATCTCAGCAAGTCTGCAGCCAAACCTGTCAGAAACTGGATCAGACCAAGTGGTTCAAGCCTTGATTTGGTGTGGATTGGAAAATCCCAAAGCCAGGGATGGGGCAGCATCTCAGAACCTGTCTGAGCCCATGGGAACAAAGGTTTTCCACATGTCCTGTCTGATCTCCCCTCATTCCCCTTCCACCCATTGACTTTTGTCCCCTCCAGCCCTCCCAGTGCAGAGCCTGGCTCTGTGTTCTCCATCAGCTCCTGGGTGGCACTGCCAGGCTGGCATGAGGAGCCCCTCAGCCTTCCCTGCTCCAGGCTGGACAAGCCCAGCTCCCTCAGCCTCTCCTCACAGGCAAAGGGCTCCAGCCCCACCTTGGAGGCCCTTCCCTCACCCTGCTCCAGCTCACAGACATCTTTCCTGCCCTGGGCAACCCAAACCAGGCCCCAGTGACCTGGATAATCCACGTCCTTGATGTCCTGGTCACACAGCCCTGGCCCCTTGTCCCCGTGTCAGGCTCTGGGGTTGATTTGTGGAACATCCTTGGGGGAGGCTGTGGCTCCAGGTGGAGCAGGGGGATCCCGGGGGATAGGGGACCCTGCTGGGCATGAACAGCATTGGACTTGTCTGGGGAAACTGTGAGGGGGGGCTGGGGCAGAGTGACCAACCCAGTGACCTCACACAGCCCCTCCTGTGATGTCACAAAGCAGCCCAGTGATGTCACAGCCTGCTCTGTGATGTCATTGTCTGCTCTATGCCATAGCTGCTCAGTGACCTCACATAGCCCACTCTGTGATGTCATAGCCCACTCTGTGACCTCATGTTACCAGATGATAAATTGCCCACACAAGTGAGCTGACACAATCCTTATTCTCCAGAACCCTTGGCCTCTGGAAACTGCACAATGCCTGTTGTATAAGAAGGGGAACTGGAAGTTTGTAGCTGTTGGGGCTTTGGGGTTTGGGCCCCGAGCTGCCACAACGTGCCCGGATAAGATGTCCCACAAGGAACAGCCTTTCCTGGTGTCTCAGGCAGATTTCAGCCACGAGGTACGAGGATGCAAACAATGCCTGGAGTCCAGGCCTTCAGCCCATGTTGTGATTTGAGCCTTGCTTCCAAAGTACCTTTGGCCAGCAGAGAAGGAGACCGAGGAAGCTGCAGGGAGATTCCACAGACACTTTATTTCTTCCACGAAGGGGTCTCAGGCAGCAATTCAATGGACAAGGTACTAACGGGGGCTTTTGTAGGGTCAGGGTGTCTTGAAAACAGACCAATTATTTAGGGGATTGTAAAACGGACCAACTGCTTAGGGATTTTAGAGAAAAGGGACCAATTGCTAAGGGGATTGAAAATGGACCAATTATATCACAGGGAGATAAAGTGAGGTTTGCAAAGGGGGGAAATATTTCTAGTATTAGTCATTCTAAGTAAGCAATTTCTTATCTAAGGGACAGCTTTGCAAGGAGGCTCTGTTAGGGTTTCTACTCCTTCCACAGAAGTTCACCAGTTTAAAGGTCCTGCCAACTCAGCTGGGCCGACTGGGAACATTGGGGTCCACGACCACCAGGGACCACCACAGAGACCCCCAGGACAGAAGAACCCATGGGTAAAGAGGTGTTGGGAGTTTTTTTTTTCCTTCCCTCTCTGCCTGTGGAATTTTTTCCCACTGACATGCTAAGGATCACTGCTGGCTAGGTCCTTGAGACTTCGAGATGGGGGAGGGAGAGACTCCCTGGTTTCTTTAGGAGTTTCTCTTGGAGGGCAGGGGTGGAGGGGGGGGAACAGTGCGAGATGAGAAGAGGGTAAAGGAGGGTGGGGGGCTGTTGCTGGCACTCGCTTGCTTTGGCTATTGGAGGAGGAAGGCCACTGGAAAACCTCACCCTGCCATCCCAATGCCAGGAGCTGCCTCTTCTGGTGTTGGACCCCACACCCCTGCTAGGACGCTCTCCTGCTTCAGTTTGCTATCTCCAAGCATCCTGTTGGGGCACTGGGACTGACACTGCTCCAAGGATTCGTGAGCACAGCCTCTCCTCCACCCTTCCCATCTGGGACACGGCCACCATCACCCCAGTGCCCCTGCAGCTGTGCAGGATCTGCCCCTGTCCACCAGGAACCTGCCAGAGCTCACTGCCAACTGGGAGGGTAACTGCACCAGAGGGGAAAAGTCCCCGCAGCCAAGAGAACAGAGAACTGTTACTGGGTTCCTGTTCTGTTTGTTGTTAATTTCATAGTTGTTGTTTTGTTTTGCCTTGTTATATATATATTAGTAAAGAACTGTTATTCCTATCCCCATAGCTTTGCCTGACAGCCCCTTCATTTCAAAATGATACAAATTCAGAGGGAGGGATTTACTTTCTCCATTTCAAGGGAAGGCCCTGCTTTCCCTAGTAGACAGCTGTCTTTCAAACCAGGACAGGGTGGTCAGTGGGAGGTGATCAGTGGCTGTGGTCAGTGGCAGTGTGGGCATTGGTGTCTGGGCCGTGGGTGTGGTCAGTGAAGGGGTGGTAAGTTGGTGTGGTCAGTGGCATGTGATCAGTCAGGGTATGGCCAGTTCGGTGCTCAGTTACTTTGTTCAGTTGAGTGGTCAGTGGATTGTGGTCAGGAGTGGGCAGTGGGTGTGGGCAGTGGGAGAATTCAGTGGGTTGTGGTCCGTGGGTGTGGTCAGTTGTGATATGATCAGTTGTGATATAATCAGCAATGGTCAGTTGTGTGGTCACTTGGTGTGGTCAGTGGGTGGGGCATTGGGTGTGGTCAGTGGTTGTGGTCAGTGGGGTGTGGTCAATGGGTGTGGCCATATCGAGTGGTCAGTGGGTTTGATCAGTGGGTGTGGTCACTTGGGTGGTCAGTTGGATGTGGCCAGTGGGGTGTGGGCATTGGTGTCTTCACAGTGGGTGTGGTCAGGGGAGTGTGGTCACTGACTGTGGTGAGTGGGTGTGGTCAGGTAATGTCAGGTAGCTAGTCAGTGGGAAGGTGTCAGTGGGAAGGTGTCAGTGGAAGTGGTCAGGTGGTCATTGGGGTGTAGTCAGTGGAGGTGGTCTGTGAGTGTGGTCAGTGGGTGTGGTCAGTGGGTGTGGTCAGTGGGTGTGGTCAATGGTTGTGGTAAGTGAATGTGGTTGATGCAGGTGGTCACTGGGGGTGTGGTGAGGGTTTGTGGTCAGTGGATGGGGTCAGTTGGGTTTCAATTGGAGTGTGGTCAGTGGTTGTAGTCAGAGATTGTGGTCATTAGGGAACGACCAATTGGTGAGGCTAGTGAGAGTGGTCAGTGTATGTGGTCATTGGGGTGGTCAGTGCATGGGTCAGACTTGATGATCTCAAGGGTTTTGTCCAGCTTTGCTGATTCTGTGATTCTCTGAAACCACCCCTGGAGCAGTTGCAGGATGAGCCCTGGGTCTCCTCTTCACAAGGTCCAGCAGCCCAGGTCCCTCAGCTTCTCCACACAGCCCCAAAGCCCATCCTGTCAGTCCTGCAGAGCCTCTCCAGCCCCTCCTCATTGCCCACAACAGGGAGCCCCACACCCAGACACAGCAGCCCAGATGTGCCCCCCTGGCCTGTGGTGCCTCTGGCAAGGGAGCAGCAGGAGGCACTGCAGGACCCTGCAGACAATTCCTGAAACACTTGGAGGATGATCCTGCTCCCCAAGGGATGTTCCCATGGTGCCAACTGAGGAACTGACATGGGGAGTGAGGCCAGAGAGGAAAGGGCAAACAAGGATGGGCTGTTTTCAGGGGAGGGACAGGGATGGGCAAGAGGAAGAAATCTTGAGAAGGTAAGAGGAAAGAAAGCAAAGGTGAAGCAAAGGAAATGCTCAGGGTAGTTTGGTGGTGGCTGCCAGGCAGTCCAGGCTCTGAGAAACAACATCTACAGTGGGACAGGAAACTCACAGCCCATGGGAACAAACTTTCTGGCTGACTTCAGAAGCCACGACAAAGCTGAGTGGTTTCCCTGCCGTCCCCCAGCCCTTGCTGGCCCCAGGGGCTGATGGCATTTGTGCTCACTCAGCTCCATGTCCCCACAGCAGCACCATGGAGGTGCTGAGCCTGCTGTGTGCAATGCAAACAGGGGCTCCTGAGCCAGTGCTGCCGTGTGTGTGCCTGCAAGGATGCGGCTCCTGTGTGAGCTGGGGGAGAGGCCAGGGCTGCAGAGGGGGGATGTTGTTGGCAGGTGCATGAGGACGCTCTGGGACGCTGCCCTGGGGTGTCCAGCGCACTGGGGATGGATCAGCCCCTGCTCTTCTGCTCCTTGCCAGGGTGTCCCCCTTGCAGGGAGCTTGCAGAGCACCAGCCATGCTGTTTGCCCCCAGCCTGCCCACGGCCAGCCTGGGGCTGCTCCCGGGGCTTTTCTGTGCTCAGCATTGGGCTGGCCAAGTGTTGTGGAGAGAGCCTGGCCAAGGAGCCTGGAGCCCCCAGGCCCTGGCCTGAGGCATCAGCGCTGCCCCAGCAGTGCCCATGGCCTGTCCCTGCTGCAGCCCCGGCACTGCCACCCCCAGGGCTGTGCCCGGCCCCGAGAGCACTCAGGCCCTGCAGCAACACGAGGGCCAGGAGGGCAGCGGGGCAGTGGCACAGGAGCAGCACTGGCAACACCAAGTGCTGCTGCTGCTGGGCACAGCTGCTGTGCCAGCACTGATCTGCCCCAGCTCTGCACACAGACATTGCTGCTGCAGCTCCAGAGAAGGGAACAGAAGGAGCATCTCTGGACAAAACTTTCCTGGGAGATCCTTCAATTCATATATAGCCTCCAAGAGTGGAGCTCCTCATTGACAGAATCTGTGGCCACAGGGAAGGGTGAGAGAAACAAAATGAGAAATAACACGAGCATAGGCTTATCTTTGTGGACAATATAGAAAAACTAAAACAAAGGAAAAAGAATCCCACAACGAACAAAACAAGAACTATCAAAAATGGCTATTATTTATGTTATTTTCATTATTTTGCTGGAAGTTTAATGTCCCTGAAACCCTCCAGTCATCAGTCTCCACATTGCAGCCTTGAGCTCCTGGTTCCTGAGACTGTAGATGAGGGGATTCAGGGCTGGAGGCACCACTGAGTACAGAACTGACATTGCCAGATCCAAGGATGGGGAGGAGATGGAGGGGGGCTTCAGGTAGGCAAACACTGCAGTGCTGAGAAACAGGGAGACCACAGCCAGGTGAGGGAGGCAGGTGGAAAAGGCTTTGTGCCGTCCCTGCTCAGAGGGGATCCTCAGCACAGCCCTGAAGATCTGCACATAGGAGAAAACCATGAACACAAAACATCCAGAAGCTAAACAGGCACTAACAGCAATGAGCCCAATTTCCCTGAGATTTGAGTGTGAGCAGGAGAGTTTGAGGATCTGGGGGATTTCACAGAAGAACTGGCCCAGGGCATTGCCCTGGCACAGGGGCAGGGAAAATGTATTGGCTGTGTGCAGCAGAGCATTGAGAAAGCCACTGGCCCAGGCAGCTGCTGCCATGTGGGCACAAGCTCTGCTGCCCAGGAGGGTCCCGTAGTGCAGGGGTTTGCAGATGGACACGTAGCGGTCGTAGCACATGATGGTCAGGAGGGCAAGCTCTGACCCAATGAAGAAGATAAGCATGAAGACCTGAGCAGCACATCCAGCATAGGAGATGTGTCTGGTGTCCCAGAGGGAATTGTGCATGGCTTTGGGGACAGTGGTGCAGATGGAGCCCAGGTCGCTGAGGGCCAGGTTGAGCAGGAAGAAGAACATGGGGGTGTGCAGGTGGTGGCCGCAGGCTACGGCGCTGATGATGAGGCCGTTGGCCAGGAGGGCAGCCAGGGAGATGGCCAGGAAGAGGCAGAAGTGCAGGAGCTGCAGCTGCCGCGTGTCTGCCAATGGCAGCAGGAGGAAGTGGCTGATGGAGCTGCTGTTGGACATTTCATCATTCAAGGTATCGTGGACTGTTGAAAAAAAAATGGACAAGCTAGGACAGATTCCTTCTAGTCAATCATGTGCAATTAATTTTGGAAACCTCTCAAAGCTACTACTCTTCCTGTGGGGGAACTTCCGTAAAATTTCATTTTTGAGATCGGACTTTGCTGCTGATTTGTAACTTCCTTATCTTCAGCAGTGCTCTCAGTCTGAACACTGAGGAGCCCAGAGGGAAGACAGGGCTTTCTGAGCCCCAGTGCAGGCAGTCCTGCTAGTCCCACAGAGCTGCTCCTTGCTTTTCACACCTCCCTCTAACTCAGGGTGATGGCACTTAAATATTCTAGAGAAATAAAGTAGCCTTTTTGAATGATCTAATTTCAAAATAGAGAGAGGGAAACCAAGGGTTGTTCTTGCTCTCTGCTTCCTGGAGTTGTGCCTACTGGGAGCTGTTTCTCTCTATCCAAGCCTTGTCCCTGTCAGTGCTGCCAGAGCCCAGCCCAGCCCTGTGGGCTCAGCTCTGCCCTGCACACCCCTCCCAGCACAGGGCACTGCCCAGGGCCATCTCCCTGCCAGCAGGGCCTTAAGGGCAGCTCACACAAACTGAGATGCTGCAAGCCAAGGTGCTGCTGCTGCTGTCTGGAGGCACAGGAGGGTGAGGAGGCACTTTGTGAGGGAGATGTGAGGCAGATGTGCTGATGCCCAGGGGGACAGGGCAGGAGTGTCAGTGACACAGACACACCTGACAGCCCCTTTGCCTTGCCTTGAGGAGAAAGCTGAGAGCAGCCCTGGCCATGCAGCACCATCTCCACAGCAGGAGGAATCTGCCCTGATGGGGGTGGCTCCTTGCACCTCCAACTTCTCCCCACAGTGCATGGGGAGCTGCCAGGCAGGCTGAGAGCTGTCCCTGGCAGGTGGCACATGGGCTGGGCTGGCCAAGAGCCCTGAGGGCTGCAGGAGCTGCTCTGCAGGACAGCCCTGGGCAGCCCTGGCTGCAGCCCCAGCTTCAGCCCCTGCAGCCGTCCCTGGCAGCAGGAGCCGTCCTGCCCTGTCCCTCTGACGGTGCCCAGGGCAGCCCGGCTCTGCAGCACATCCTCCTCCTCCTCCTCCTCCTCCTCCTGTGCCTCAGAGAAAGTGGAAGAGTCCTCCTGACACATCCCCAGGCTGTGGGCTGTGCTGGCTCCAGGAGATCCCTCCAGGAGCACAGGGGACATTGCCCTGCACCCACACACTCACCATGTCCAGGGCTGTGAAGATGTTTCCCCAAGTGCAGTCTCAGCTCAATGTCTTCCCAGTCCTGATTGCCTTGAGCCTGTCTGTGCCTGGCTCCTGTGCCCTCAGTGCCTGCAGGCAGTGCCCTCAGCCCTGCTGGGCTGGGAGAGGAGCTGCTCCTCAGCAGAAATGTCTTTTTGAAGCTTCTCTTGGTTCACCTTGGGAGCTTCTTCTGTGCCAGGAGCCCGGCCCAGCTCAGCAGCACAGACACAGCACAAGGACTTTAATGAATCTCTTGGATCATTAAATGTTTACATCAGAATCATTCCCTGAGAGAGTGTTCAAAAACCTTCTCAAGAACTCAAATTAAAATACTGAAGTTTCTTGAAGTTTTAATGGGTCCCAATGAGGGACACAACTGAGAAAATGTCCCCAGGTTCCAGTTAGAGCAGGAAATTCGAGGCAGAGATGACAGGAGGAAACAAAGAAATGTCAAGTCTTTCCCTTTTGACACCAACTCTTTTAGCAGTTTATATAATCATGCCCCCAATTATCTACTTTAATTAGTCCCTTGAGAGCTTTGTATTAACACTCAGTGGGGCTCATTAATACTTTGAGATACTCAAGGTTTGGGTTTTGCTTTTGCCTTGGAGTCTCTGAGAGCTTTGTGCAGTCATGGTCTCCAATTATCTGCTTTAATTAGTCCCTTGAGAGCCTTTGTCAGTAACAACACTCACTGGGGCTCATTAACACTGCAAGGCACTCGGTGTTAATTTTAAGTTCTACTTTTTGACACTGAGTCTCTGAGAGGTTTGTGCAGTGATAGTCTCCAATTATCTGCTTTAATTAGTCCTTTGAGAGGCTTTGTCAGTAATGATACTCAGTGGGGCTCATTAATACTTCAAAGTACTCAGTTTTTTAAGGTACTGGGAGTTTCCCTTTTAACACCAACTCTTTTAGTAGTTTATGCAGTGATGCCCCCAATTATCTGCTTTAACAAGTCCCTTGAGAGCTTTGTACTGACACTCACTGGGGCTCATTAATACTTCAAGGAACTTCAGTTTTTTAAGGTACTTTCCTTTTTCCTTTCTTCTCTGAGTCTCTGAGAAGTTTTTGGGCAATCCTGGCCTCCCATTCTCTCCTCCAAAGAGAGTCCATGAGGCGCCTCTGTAGGGGATGGACCTCAGTGGGGCCCATTGATGCTTTGAGACACTTGGGGTTTTTCTTCTGCCTTGGACTCCTGGAAAGGTTTGTGCAATCTCCTCTCAGGCCCTGAGGTTCAAGGGCTCAGCACCAAATGCACCACGGGGCTGATTGGGATCAAGCAAGTCCTGACAAACCATGGCTCTGCCTTGATTTCCCTAGGGTCAGGAACATATCCAGCCATTAGTTACACTGAGTATTTTGGCTACTTTGATCTTTACATGTTCATCACAATTTTCATGACTAATCCTTGGTAAAACTAGAGGTGTTTCTGGCAAACAAAGATTCTGGCTACCTATCAAGATATAATTTACAGACTTCAGTAGCACTTTAGTGACAGGGCTCTTCATTCTTTTTCCTCAGTCTCATTTGGGTTAGGAACAATAATTCTGTTGCCCACAGAGCTGGGGCAATTTAATTCCAGAATAATGTCCCCAAGGTCCTTTGCTGTTCAGCTCTACTGTGCTGTCTGTGGTGACAAGGCTTGGTGGGCTCCTTTCCCCTCTGGCTGGAGAGGTGCCAGGTCCCAGTCCCTGAGGGCACCCAGGCTCCTGGCTGGAATTCGTGTGGAATTCCACATCCTCAGTGTCACATCAGCCTTCACATGGAGCCCCGTGGATCATTTTCCAAAGAGCTGTTGGGGCAAACAGGGAGATTTGGTCTGGCAGGATCTGTAAAACAATATCCCATAACATCCACTTGTTCTGGCACAGAACACTTGGCTGCAGGGACACATTCCCATTGTTCTCACCCAGGTTTCAGGAGTCAAACAGTGTTGTCTTTGCCCAGAGCTGTTCCTTCAGCTGGCCTGGGAGGGCCATTGGGCCTCTGCACCCACACTCTGGCTCCGTTATTAGGACTGGTGCATCCAAACCCTTTATCTCCATCAACAGCAGTGATTTGAGCTGGATGTCCTTTTCTCACAGATGTTTTAAAAACTGCAATATCAATAATTGTGATACCCTTCCACAATTGAATATGGGGTTGAATAATCCAATTGTTCACTTCTGTTTAGCAGAATTACTTTAATTTCTCTTTGATAATCTGCACCAATTCCTCCTCCCATGACATGAACAATTTCAAGGCCAAGACTGAGTGAGCAATCATCAAACCAAAGTGTCCTGGAGGAATCTGAATTCCTATTCTAGTATTGATAACTCTCACTTGCTTCTGATTTATCCTAATTAATTCCTATGCATGAAGGCCCAGCCCTGCAGCCTCTGGGGTGGCCCTGTCAGGGGCCATCACACCCGGAATAATTTCCCAGGCAGTCACAGTGTCACTGTCCTTGGCTGTATTTGCAAACTGGGTGCAGCCATGCACATCCAGGGGGTTCCCATTTCCCAGTGGGGCCATTGTTAAGGGTATGGAGCACATCTGGGAGATGGGATTTTCAGTGTGACACGTTCCCATCTCCTATTTTTTTTCAACTGCTCTTTTAACAATCTCTTTCATCTGTTCACTCAGTTCTCTAGCCTGTAAGTAGTCTGGTATATGAAAAACCCAGCAGTCTTCTTTACTGTATTTTTCAAAGGAACAGACAAAGCATTCCTCATCCTAGTGTCAGCAAACCCTGTAAAAACTGCCAATTTCATCCTTTCCTCTTTCATTCATTGTATACAATGTCACAGAGTTTACCAGTGATATTCGTGTCCTGGCCAATCATTTTCAGTAGGGTATTTAGTGTTACATCCCTGAGCAGTCAAAGCTAAAAAATTAGTATTTGGAACATTATTTTATGATGGTATTATATACATATAAATATATACATTAAAAATTAATTATTTTATATATATGTATATAATTGTTTATTATATTATTATTATTTCTCTTGCACAAACAAATCCAAGCTCAAGATTAAAAACCTTTTCTGTTCTTCCATGTGGGAGAGTTCCAACTACAATTGATCCTTCTGTTGGTGCTGTTTCTGGGATTCTGTTTACAAAATTCACCCTCATCTTCCTACATCCATTAAGTTCTTTTTCTTGTTCCAAGTGCAATTTTTGGATACATTTTAATACATCCAGTGGTTCGGCTTCTTTCAGCTGACTTCCCCATTGCTCACACAGTGCTCCAACCTCAGCCCACTGCAGAGCCAGCAAACTCTAGGGAAGGTTCTCCCTATACCTGGGAATTCCAGACAACACTGATTCCTTACATTTACATTTAAAAAGCAACATTTTGTGGTGATCTGGCCAGACTACACCAGCTTTGTTTTAGCAGTGGGCAGGGGCAGCAGCAGAGACACAGACACAAGTTCAGCAATCAGTGTCATTTACTGCAGTTCAAAGCAGCAAAGAATCACAAAAGGAGAAGCTCAGCAATGCAGCCAACCATCAGCACCAAAGATTGCCTGCAGGGATTAAGAGACAGCACCAGTCACCCTCAGACTTTGCCATCAGCCAGGTGCACACATCAGCTGGGGAAGCTGTCACAGCCAAGGACTGCAGAGCCACTCCTGGACACTGGGAATTCCTGCAGGTGCCTCCAGCCACAGGTGAGGCTTCCAACCCCGCTGTGAGAGGGCCCAGCTCTGACAGTGCTGAATAAACAAACTGACAGCACTTCTAGTGCAGGAACAGCTGCTTTCATTCTCCTCTTGGGCTCCTCCCAAAGCCTGGCCAGGGCTCAAGGAGGAACCAAGGGAGCTGACTTTGACCATACAGCCCCAAACAAGGCCAGATGTCAGATTTCATGGCCTTGTCTGGTTTCTAAATGCACAAAGGTCAATCCATGTTTCATTAATGAGTGGATACATCTATCACAGCACTAATGACCATGTATATTTGCTAATACAAGGATAACCTTTGGTTGGAAGGTTCATCCAGAGGTCACCTTGGGCTCAGGGCCTGTTGTCCAGGCCTTGGCACTTCAGGGACTGGGTTTAGTGCTGGGCTTGACAGTGCTGGCTGAACAGCTGGACTCCATGTGCTCAGAGGTCTTTTCCAACACAAAGGATTCTATAATTCCAGGATTCCATCTGCTGCATTCAGTTAGGTCCATGCTGGCAGCATTACTTTGGTCAAAAGTTCCCTCTTGGTCAGCTCTTGTGGCCTAAGGCTTCAGCTCCTTTAGCTCCTGGTGCTGAGCTGCTCATGCTGAACGAGATGGCTCAGGGAGAAGAATACAGTTCATCCAATTCCTTCTGGGACACTGAGAGGGGAGGCTGTGGAAACAGGAGCATTGTTTGCTGTGCTCTCCTCCCTGCCCTTCACACCTTTCAGCACTTTGAAGCAGCCAAGAGCTTTCTCCAAGGGTGCAGTGAAGCAGCTGCTCCTGCTCCCAGCTCTGGCTCTTCCCACTCTCTGACCTTGACTGGTTTTGTCCCTCTTGCTGTGCCCTCTGTTCCCCCTGTGCTCGGTGGCTGCTGCCCAGGACTGTGGCACTGGCACAGATCAGGGGCTCCAGCCCCTCCTTTCTGTGCCCTTGGAGCTGCCTGCTCACAGCAGCCTTTTCCATCTGGAAGCTCCACACGGACAGGGAGTCCCCACCTCTGTTCCCTGCACAACCTCCAGGAGCCCAGGGCTGCCATCTCCAGTCCCTGCTGGCCCTGGGGGCTCCCAGGTGGCCCAGGCTGCTGTGACACCACTGCACACGGGAGGGAAGAGTGGCAGGGGCTGTGCTGAAACTCAGGTCCATGTGCTGCTGCTGCTGCTGCTGCTGCTGTGGGGGTCATTTGTCCAGCCCTGCCCCAGAGTCAGGGATCAGATCCAGGCCCTGCTGCTGCTCCCTCGGGATCAGCCACAATTTGGGGGTTGCTGTCAGTGCCAGCAGAGGCGGTGGCTGCAGCAGTGGGTGCTGACAGTGCCCCAAGCCCCGGGGCCAGAGGGGTCCCTGCGCTGGGGGCTGGGAGGGAGCTGCCCCTTGTTCTCCCTCTGCCCCACACAGAGCTGGGCTGGGCACAAGTGGGGCAGCACAGCAAACAGGAGCCTGTGAGTCTCTGCCAGCCCTGTCTGCTCAGAGTTTGGCCCTTGCAGCTCCAGGTGGACAAAGGCAGCTGCTCCTGGTCCCTCTGTGTGTCCCCGTGCTCTGCAGTGCTGCTCCATCAGTCTGTGCCCAGCAATGGGGAAAAGCCTCAGCCCTGCAGGGCCAGGAGCTGCCGGGCTCTGCCTGAGCAGCTCAGCCAGCGGGAAGGAGCTGCTCCTCATGGGAACCAGGAGCAAAGGACACTCCTTTTTTATGGCATGTTTGCTGTTTAAAGGAAAAGAAAAACGATAAAGAAAATGAAAAAACCTCTATAAAATGTGAAAGATAAAAACACCCAAGTGTGCAGTGAAAAATTTTCTGTAACTTTGAATTAAGATGTTACAGATCTTCTGAAACAGAAAACTCATTTATTGATTTGGTAAATGAGCTGCTGGCATTGATGCATCTTACTGGCCTCAGTAACCTTTTTTAAAAAGATTTTGGGGTTTGTTTCCAATATTATTATTTTAAATTGTAGTGAAACTCGTGGGAAGCAAGAAGAAATTCCTTTGTGCCCTGCCAGCTCCAAGCAGGACTGGGAATCTCAATTCTGTCACAACCCAAATCCTTTAGAAGATGCCCTTCCTTCTCACTGTGAATGAGCTCCACATTACCTTTGAAATTATCAGGGTTTTTTTAAAGAAAGCCTCACTTATGGCTTTTTGCTTGGTTTGGAAGTGCAGAAGGGCAATTCTCCATCCCTCAGCTCCAGACTGCACTGCCTTAGGAGCACGGCCCACTCGACAGGTTTTGTCCACTCGGGGCACTTCTAGAGGAAAAAGAAAGTGCAATTGCACAATTGCAGCCAAGAAGGAATGAAGAGTGGGACCAACAAAACATCCCGTGGAGATCCAGGTGTTCAGCTGGGACTGTGGAGAGTTTGGGTTCTTGCCAACTGGATGTGTGTCCCTAACTGCAATGTCTTGGCCTGCAGGAGAGTCTCCCTCACCTGCAGAAGCACAAAGCTCAGGTGCTGTGCTCGGAATGGGTTTGTCTGATGCAAAGCTGTCAGAGCCATGTGAGGGCAGAGCGGGCCCAGCCGTGCCCAGGGCTGAGCCCAGCAGAGCCCTGGCAGAGCCCAGAGCAGCCTCAGCATCTGCAGAGCCCGGCTGCAAGGAGAGAAACCAGAAACCGCCCGTCAGCTGAAGGCTCCTGTCCCCCTTGTCCCAGCTCCCGCCGTGCCCAGGCCATGCTGGCCGTGCCCAGAGCGGTGCCCAAAGCTGCCCATCATTGCTGCCTTGGGCACAGAGCAGGAGGGCAGGACTGTGCCCAGCCTGCAGCCAGCCATGGCACATCCAGCCCCTCAGCAGCTGCCCCAGCAGGATGCTCCTGTGCTCGCTGCCATCTCCCAAAAGCTCTTATCTCACCCTGCCAAGGAGACGGGGACCCGCCTCACGCCATCGCTGCCCGAAGAAAAGCTGGTCCCAAACGATGTCCTCAGCCTTCTCCAAGGACACGGCCCATCCACGCTGCAGCTGGGCCCAAGCACTTCCTGATCCACACTGGACACCACCTAGAACGCTTCCTTTAGAGAAACAAACGACAAATGAAGAAAAAGAGATTACAGACAAAAAGGGGAGACACGAGAAAAGGTAAAAATCTTATCTCTGTCAGGGGCTGGAGGAAGGCCCAACCTCTGCATGCCAGGGAAAAATTCACCCAGAGGTGAGGGAAGCCCATGGTTTTTCCCTTTCCCCCTGCACTGCCCCCAAAAGTAATGGTGATCTCAAAGCAAGCAAGGGCAGTGGAGCAGCCCAAGCCCTTCCTTGCCTGCAAAGCAAAGCAGCCATGCACAGTTCTGGAGTCCCACCTCTGCTGCTGCCATGGGCTTTGTTTGTGTCAGGCTGGCTGCCCCAGCTCCAGCCCCAGCCCAGGGCACGGTGGGTGCTGGGGGCTGTTGCCAGGGCCAGGAGCCAACTCCCATTTTGTACCCAGCCCAGCCCATCCCCCCAGCCCTGCCAAAAAGCAGCTTGGCAGCCGACTGAAGAATCCGTTTTACCCTCCCCAGCAAAGGGGGAAGATTTGGTTCCCGGCCAAGCTGTGCAATGCCCAAATCTGGGAGCATCCCCCTGGGTCTGGACTCATCTGCAAATTCGCTGTGGAGCCTGGCTTTGAAGAAGGTGCCAGAATCCAAGTCCATCATCTTCAGCTTTTCTGTGGCCAGGTGGAGGAAGAGGCTGTCATCCTTGATGTCTTCCTTGCTGTCCCCAGCAGTAGCAGCCCCACCTGGTACAGCTTCTCCAGGGGCTCCTTCTCCTTCCCTGGGGGCCAGACCAGGCTGTCAGTGTTCTGCCCAGGGCCCCAGCCATCAATGAACCAGACAAGCAAACCCAGGGTGGATGGTGGCCACCACTGCTTGCCACACCAGGTCTCCAGCTCAGCTCCAGCCCAAGAGCTGCGTGTTCCCTTCTGATGATCCCTGCCCAGAGGTACAGCAGGACAAAACCAGTCTGGTTTGCTTTGCCACTGATTGCCAAGGGATATGTGCAGCTGTTACCTGCCAGGCTCCTGGATCCAACTGTGCCCGTGGATCTCTCCCATCTTCTAGGGCAGATGAACACTCTGCAGCCAAGGATCACAGAAAATATCTTCTAAGGACAGTCTGTCCAAGGGTTGCATGGACAAACACCTCTTAATTACATCTTGGCACTCTGAAGACAGAAACCAGAAATCACCAGTCAGCTGGAGAAGTTGTCCTCCCGTTCCTGTGCCCAGGCCATGCTGGGTGTGCCCAGGGTTGTGCCTAAACTTCCCCATGGATTCTCTGTTTGGAGGAGAGCAGGAGAGCAGGACATGTGCCACCTCCTCAGCAGCTGCCAGAGCAGGATGCTCACGAGCCTGCTGCTGTCTCCCAGCACTGGTATTCCCCCCTGTGCCCAGAGATGAGGATCCACCTTGAGAGAGCCCTCGTGTGAACAGGATCCATCCCCAGATGATCTCCTGGCCCCTCCTGAACGGCTGCTTCCCCATGACCAGGTGGTACAGCAGGAGGCCCAGGGACCAGATCGTTGCTGCCTCGCCATGGTAGCGTTGGTGGTGGATCCACTCTGGTGGGCTGTAGGACAGGGCTCCTATGGAATCCAGATGGAGTTCATCAGGGGGATGCTGCTGCTCCCAGAGCCTGGTCCCAACATCCCTGGGCATGTGGGGGCTGCCCCAGTGGCACAGGGTGTGACCCACTGTCCTCTCGCCAGCACCTGGGACTTGTGTACAAACTCGGGGTTGGAAAAGAATCCACTGGTGCTGGAAGAGGGCAGCAGAAGCCCCAGGGAGGCCCAACCATGACATGCAAAAGAAAACCCCACCCAGAGGTGGAGAAAACCCACTCTTCTCCCCACCTGCATGGCCCCAAAAACAAGCCAAGGCAAACAAGCAGAGCAGAGCAGTTCAAGCCCTTCCTTGCCTGCACACCAAACCGGCTGGGGCATGAGGTCTGACCCCCCTCTCTGCTACCCCCATGGGGTTTTTGTCAGCCTGGCTGCCTCAGCTCCAGCCCCAGCTCAAGGCAGAGTGGGTGATGAAGGCTGTCAGCAGGGCTGGGAGCTGGCACCCCTCACACCCCCACCCAAATCAATTTGGCTCAAGCATTGATCCCATCCCGGCTGCAATAGGGGGAAGCCCCGGTGCTACACCCAGGCTGGGCCATGAGATGCCCAGGAGCATCCCCTGGGAGGGCTCATCTGAAAACTGCGTGTAGGCTGTGTCCTGGAGGAAGGTGCCACAGCCAAAGTCGATCAGTTTCAGCTCCCTAGTGGCCAGGTCGAGCAGGATGTTCTCTGCTTTGATGTCCCTGAGCAGGACCCCGCAGCTGGTGCAGTGCACAGCCTCCAGCACCTGCTGGAACAGCTCCTGCACCTCCTGCTCCAGCAGCAATCTCCGCTCTGCCTGCAAACCCGAGAGGTCCTGGCACCGCTCCGGACGCTCCAGCACCAACAAGAAGCTGTTGGGCAGCTCAACCCAACCCACTCCAGGAGCTGAATGACCCCAGCACACCCAGAGGACACCTTGGCCAGCAGCACGATCTCCAGGGGCACGATCTCAGTGGGGCTGGGGCCGTGCCGGGGCTCTGGGACCCCTCAGCCAGCCCGGGATGCTCTGCATCAGGGATGCAGAGCTCAGCCCACGCCCGCTCTCCCAGCAGCGAACCCAGCCGGTACCGCTCCTTCAGGCCCTGCAGCGCCTTCCCTGCCGGCGAGACGCGGCTGTCAGCGCTCGGCCCGGGGCCAGGAACGGCCCCCGAGCGCCCCTCAGCCGCCCCGGGCCGGGCAGCCCCAGGCGTTCGCTCTGTGGAACGGGACAGCGGCGGCTCGGGGCCGGCGGCCGCGCTGCCGAGCGGCGGAGCTCGGGCCGGGGGAGCCGCAGCGCAGGCGGCGGGAGCGGCCGCGCCGCGTGTGTCCTCCGCGGGCCCCGGGAGGAGCCGGGGCCGGGGCCGGGGCCGGGGCCGGGACAGGCGGAGCCAAAGGGAGGCGATGCCGCCCCAGCCCCAGGCACTGATGCCCGCCCAGCAGCGGCACCGCCAGCACGGGCAGAGCCGGGCGGAGGCGAGACCGCGGCGGGACAGCCGGGGACGGGGACGGGGCCGGGGACGGGGACGGGGACGGGGACGGGGACGGGGACGGAGCAGCCCCGCCCGGGACCAGGGGCATGGCCCGGCTCGGAACGGGGAGAGGGAAGCTGGGAGAGGAGGGGGACACCGGGAAAGGGAGAGCGAGAGAGGGTGCGGGACTGCGGGAGAGGGAGAGCAGAAGCATGAAGGAGTCGACAAAGTCGCTTCTTTCGCTGCCGCTGCTGCCACTGCTGTCGCTGCCACTGAAGCGCCAGGGCCATTTGTCCGTGTGTCCGTTCCCTTCTCGTCCCTGTACCCAGCCCCGCGCTCCCCGTTGGCAGCTCCTGGGTCTGTCCAAACACGGGAACTTTGCCGTGTTGAGCAAAGATCCAGAGTTCTGACTCCTGCACAGTGGCACAGGAATCTCCTTGGCTGCTGCTGTGCATTGTCCCTGCTGAGGCTCAAACACTATCTGAGCACATTCCCTGAACGCAGAATTTGTACATGACCTAGGCACTGCATTTGTGTCTCCAGCATTGCTTTCCAAGAAGAAAAGGGAAAGGCAAACTGTGTGTAGCTGATGGTATTTTACAGTGTCTAAAACTTGCCAAGTCATGGATCTTAGAGCTGAGATCCATTTGGAATTAAAGGGATGGAGAAGTAGTGCAAGATGGAAAATGGAACCACAGAAATAAATAGATAAAAACATCTTGGATTGTTTCTTTCCATTTTCATTTCACTTCTTTAAAGCTGTTTTCAGTTTTCCCAGAATCTTCTCCACAGTCCTGTTTCCTCTTTCCAAGAACCTTTCCTGGAGAACGAGGTGCAGCTCCTGTCACAAGATGTGCCACCAACTGCAGCTTCTCTTGGCTTTCCACACTGCACGTGCAGCACAACTTATGCAGCAAAGCAGGACAAAGGTTTTAAGAACTTGACAACTTGTCCTTTATTTTCCTTGTGGGCTGGGGAGTTGTGCCATGGGTAAGGTTTCCATTGTTATTGTCCTAACCTAAGAAAACAGGAGGTGCAACCAGGAATTGTTAGGGAATGCAACCCTGACTGAATGCAGAGAAAGAATCTCCAGAGCCTGCAGCCAGAAGTGCAGAGTTGTGTGATAATCATTCCAACACCCCCATGGACATCTTGACAGTGATCTAGAACATGAAAATGGGCTGACAGAGGGAGTTTGTGTTCAGTTTAGCTGATTCTACATCTCTTGCACTGGTATAAATCAAGAGTACCATCAGTTCATGAGAAGCACCAGAACAAGCTGGACCTATCCAAGTAGATGACTGAAAGAATCTGAAAAGGAGAAATGCAAGGAATGAACTTTGTCTGTAAGAAGGGTCATTTTTTCCTCATAATTTCCAATTCATTCCCTCTGCTTTTGTCCTTTTTAGCAAGGGATTTGCATCCCAGATTCCCCATGAAATGAGAACCCTGAGCTTGTGGAAGTGCCTGAGAGATGCCGTGTTCCTCTGCAGGGACACTCAGGCTGAAAGAGGAGCCTGAGGCCTGTGTGGGGAAGCCTCCTGGGAGCTGGAATTTGTGCCGTGCTGGGAGAGGAGGAGCAGGGGGAGAAGGCTGGGCGCTGCGTGGCAGGAGCAGGAGGTTTGGGCTCAGGACATTCCGCCTGCGCCGCTGCCCCGCAATGGGCGGCCGTGCCCGGGGCTCTGGGCCTGGCCCCGCGTGCGCTGAGCTCCCGACACTGCGGGAGCTGCCCGGGCTGGGCTCAGGATCCCGCTGGGGCTGGGCAGCAGGCTGGGCTCCCACTGGCATCAGCAGCAGCTGGAAATACCTCTGGGCATCTCCATTTTCTGCTGCTGCTGGGAAAGAACAATGAGGCGAGTTGAAGAGTTCTGGTTTCTCTTTGTCCTGGCGGATTTTTCATTTTATTTGACACTCCATGGCAATTTCTGTGATGGCTTCTGTCAGCTGCTTCTATTTTAGCAGCACCAGCAACAGGGCTGTGTTTGAGTGCTGCAAATGTGGCCTGTGTGGCTTTAATTCTCCTTGACTTTGTGCTCATGGACTTGTGAGCAATACAAGATGTGCTACTCATGATGGCTGCAACGAACAGCCCGAGTTCCCCATCACAAAAGCACACTGGATAGCACTGATCGAAAAAGGCAATTGCAGTATTAAGGATAAAATTCAAGTGGCAAACAGAAGAGGGTCAAGAGCAGCCATGAACTACAATTCCCAAGGCAAAGTCAACAACAGCCTCCTGCTGTCAGCTCAGGGTGTGTAAAACAGGGCTGAAAGCAGCGCTGGAACCCGATCATTTCTGTCTCTGCAGGCTGGGTCAGGGCAGCACAGGCGGGCCCTGAGGAATCAGGGCTGTGTGTGGGTGATTGTTGCTGTACTCCAGAATTGCCCTGGACAAAGGCCTTGGAAGCCGAGGCAGGAGCAGGTGGGAAGGGGCCGGCGCTGCTGCTGCTCCTGCCCGGGAGCCCCGGCTGGGCCGGGCCGGCGCCCACTGCGCTGCGGCTGCTGCTGCTGCCAGAGCCGGGCGGGACTCGGGGACAGGGAATGGACACGGGGGGACAGCAAAGGCTTGGGGGCTGCAGGGATGTTGGTGCTGGGGCAGCGCCAGCACAGAGCTTCGGCCTGCAATGAACCCCGAGGGAAATGCTGGGGAAAGGCTCCATTTCAGCCTTTCTTTACTCATCGCTCTGAAGGAACCAAAATAAAAGGGGAACAAGCAGGGCCCGACCCCTTCTCCTTTGGGAGGAGCCATGAGGGGCTGTGAGGGGCCATGAGGGGTTGTGAGGGATCCTGAGGGGCTGTGAAGAGCTGTGAGGGGCAGTGAGGGGTCATGAGGGTCTCTGAGGAGCCATGAGGGGCTATGAAGGGTTGTGGGAGACTGTGAGGGGCTGTGGGAGGCCAGGCACCTCATGGAACAAAGGGTCCATTGTGACACCGTAGAACCGAGGAGATCGTTGGTGGTTGTACAAAAGCTCGTGGAACCAAAAGCCCATTGTGACATTGTGGGGCCTCAGGGAGCCATGGAGACCATTATGACACTTCAGAACCCATTGGAACCAAGGAGCCATTGTGACACTGTGTGGCACCATGGAACCAAGGAGCCATTGTGACACTGTGTGGCCTCATGGAATTCTGGAGACCATTCTGACACTCTGGGTCCCATGGAGCCAAGACACCATTGTGACACCGCAGGGCCTCATGGAACCAAGGCAACCATTGTGACACTGCAGGGTCTCATGGACACAAGGGCCCAGTGTGACACTCTGGGTCTCCATGGAAGCAAGAGGACAGTGACACAGCCAGGCCTTGTGGAACCAAGGGGTCATTCTGGCATTGTGCAGTCCCATGGAACCAAGGAAACCATTTTGACACTGCAAGGCCTCATGGAAGCAAGGGGCCATTGTGCCACTGGGGAGCCAAAGAGACCATTGTGATATTACTGGGCCTCATAGAAACAAAGATCTGTTGTGATACTATGGGGCCACATGGAACCAAGGGAGAATCATGATGCTGCAGGGCCCCAAGGATCCAAGAACATGGATCAGGTCTGGTTGACTTGGCCTCCTAAGGGCCACCAGAGTGGTCCAGCTGACACTGGAATGTTGAGGGTCGCTTCTCATCTGCCCCTAAAACCTTGGCATTCAATGCTTTCCTTCCTGTGGGAAAGAGATGTCCTTTAAATCCAGGGGTTCATGGCCAAAATTGGGATTCCCCCTCCAAATTTGATTATGTCCTTGGATTGTTCCCCTATGAAGCCTGCCAGGATAGAAAGCTCTGTCTGGCCTTGGTCTCTTGGGGGCCACCTTGCATCTGCCTTTAAAACACTGGAAGGCTGTGCTTTTCTTCCCATGGAAAAAAGCATCTTTTACGTCCAGGGGTCCATGGCTAAAATTGGGAGTCTGCCTCCAAAATTCCTTATAACCAAGGATAACTCCCAGACAAAAGCTGTCAGATTCCCTTGGCTTTCTGAGGGCCAGCTCTCATCTGCCACTGAAACACTGGGGGTCTGCCCTTTCCTTCCCATGGAGAAGAACTGTCATTACAATCCAGGGACTCACAGCTGAAATGGAATTCCACATGCAAAACTCCACAAATATCCAAGAGTTACTTTGAGACAAAAGATGCAAGGATAGACAGGTCTGGCTTGCCTTGGCCTCTGGTGAGTGCTTCTGATCTGCCTTCACAACCCTGGGGTTCTGTAGTTTCCTTCTTAGAGAGAAGAATTGTCCTTCTTGTCCAGGCACCCATGGCCTCAAGCACATGATCACTGTATAGGGACACAGAAGTTCTCTGCTTAATGGAGTGGAGTCTGAGGACAGCACAGGAGAGCCCTGGGAGTGTTTCAAGGACGGATTCAGGGATGGTGGATCCTTTTGAAATAATAGAGAATTCCATGAAAAAGAAAGAATTAATGCCAGGAGCAGCTGGGAAGGTTCAGACTGCACCCAAGGAGAAAGGAATTTCTCTCACAGGGCAGGGCTGTGGGGCAACACATCCCCCAGAAGGAATCTGGAGCAGCCCAAGGCTTTGTGTGTGCAGGCAGAGGCAGGCAGGAGGCAGAGCTGTCAGCAAAGGAAGGGGCCAGCGAGGTGGGGCAGCCGGGGGATGACGACAGCCTGCAGGGACAGAGGCGCAGGGCATGGACACCGTAGGACAGCCTGGGCTGCAGAGGGCACAGGGATGGGCAGCAGCTGAAAGGCCCTGACACAGCCAACTCCTGCAGCACTTGGGCCATGCAGGCTGGCCCTGGGCCTGAGGCCAGCAGGGGACAAGTGAGCCTTGCTGTGCTGGGGCCTCATTGCCTCCTTGTCCCTGCTCAGCAGCCTGGCAGGGGCCGCCCCATGGTGCTGCCCTTGGCATTGCACATGCCCAGAGCCCAGTGGGCCGGGAAGAGCCCTGAGCAATGAGGGAGGGACAGGATCTGCCTTGCCAGGGGCTGGGGCTCAGCCCTTGGCCCTTGGCATTCCTGAAACACATCCAGGTTTGTTCAGCATCAGAGACACCTTTCCCTTGTTTGTCCCCACCTGTCATCAGCGCCTCCAGTGTTCTGCTCTAAGTGGAACCAGGGGACACTTTCTGAGTCGTGTCCCTCAGTGGAATCCATTAAAACTTCAGGAAACTGTGGAGTTTGAATATGATTTTGACTTCTGAGAAGTTTTCCTTCAGCTCCCTCTCAGGGACTGATGTTCAATGACTCAGCACTGTTGAAAAATCCCAGCTCTACAGAGATGGGGAAACTGAGAGGCTTTTAAAGTATTTTCTTCCATTATCAGAAGGATGAAACATAAGAGGTGTAAAACTCCATGCCATTCTATCAGAAGCCAACTTATTTCCTCGTTATTAAACCTTAGAAATGTTTCTTAGCCTATTACCTTTTGCCACATAACGGTACTAATAATTCTAATGCCAATCATCTATTATTTTAGAACACATGATCTTGCCAAAATGCATCTTTCACAGTTCTAATTCTTCAAAATATCTGATCTTTTTGCAAGGCCATTGTTTGAAACTTGTTTCTAGTTCAATCTCTCTCTCAACAATGTCTTCTCTATTCCAGGGCCATTCTGAGTCAGCACACCTTATCTCAGAGTTTGCATCCAGATGTACAAGACTGTGTGAGCTTTCATTCGGGCTTTGAGAATCCTTTACAAATCCATTTCTCACAAATATCAATCACAGAATGCTGCAGTCACCTCTGCTCTAAAGAGAACAGTAATAAAAATACACCCCTGAAAATTGGAATGGGTGTTTCTTAAGAAGGTCGTTGTCATATTTCTCCATAACTGGAGTTGAAAATCTTCTGAAAGAACTGGACCAGACCAGAGGAAAATCAAGGCAGAACCGTGATTTTCTAGGAAACCTCTCAAGATTTCACTCATAATCAAACTCCAAAGTTTCTGATGCCATTCATGGGTCCCACTGAGGGACACAACTGAGAAAGTGTCCCCAGGTTCCAGTGAGAGCAGGAAATTGGAGGCAGAGATGACAGGTGGTGTGGGAAATGCAGGCATGGAGAGCTCTCAGGGTCTTGTGCATACAGGCTCAGAGATTGAGATGGATCCAAGGTTTGACCTAAGACATTGGAGAAATCTTGGACAATCAGAGCATTAAAAGTAAAATAGATATAAAACAAGAATATAAGATTTTAGTTTATGTAGGAATATGTTTTAAGCAAACAGAAATATGCATTATGTAAGCATAGCAGTATGTTAAGTAAGATAGTAAAAGATTGTAAAGCTTAGCAATAGAACCTGCAATAAAGTTAATTAGAAGTTTAAGATATATCAATGTAGGTTTGTGAAGTGTTATAGGATTGGTTGAAAAATGACACATTACTGCAAAGCCATGAGAAGGAAAGCAATTAATGATTGGTGTAAAAGGATGCTGGCAAACTTCACAGAAGAATTTGATTGGCTCAAAAACGAACATAAGACATTGTAACTAAGAATGAGGCAGCTTCAGATTTTATGGTGTTGGATGTAACACCTTTAATGTCTCACCCTTCTATGAGACTGACACCATGAGGCCATAAACCATCTTTGACAACGTCTCTCAGTTGCCACATCTCTTGTAATGTCAATCTCCCAATGCACATTTTCTTGACATCAGACATAACTAATGAAATCAATAGGGACTTATGGACACCAGGTCTATCCCATTAAAAGTCAATAGGGATTTAGGAACACCTGGTTTATCCATTAATGTCAGTGGGGATTTTTCTGAAATTTGGTCCTAAAATGGGGAAATTTGTATCAACTTGGGGAAAATCTTGGGCTGAATTCTGGGAATTTCTGCTCCAGGATAGTAGTGCTGATGCTGTGGTAGTCCTGGATGAATTCCTGGAGGCCAATCCCGAATCCCTGATCCCTCACCTGCGGTCCATGTTGGATCTGTGCCTCCAGGTAAGCCCAAAAATGTCCATTTTCAGCCTGAAATCTGGGAATTCGAAGCCCAAAATTGGTAATTGTAGCATCCAAAATGTTGGGACATCAGCTCTGCCTACTGAAGTCAAAGGGGATTGAAGGACACCAGGTCTACCCATTGATAGGGCTTGATTGGGAAAAGATACTGTTTAATTCGGAGCACTGGGAAGGGCTAAGGGGGGACACTGGGATGATTGGGAGCACTGTGCAAAATTGGGACCACTGGGAGGGATTTGTAGAGATAAATGGAGATAAACAGGACCCCAGAGCAAACTCATTGAAGTCAATAGGAATTTAGGGCCAGCAGCTCTACCCTTTAAAGGCAATGGGGTTTAGGGGCACCAGGTCTATCCAGCAAAGCAATGAGGATGTTTGAGACACTAGTTTTGGGAGGTCCCAGGAGTTTTTGGTGATCCAGGTGTCCAAGGGGTACGCAGGTGTATCCAGGTGATTTCTGGGGGTATCCAGGTGATTTTTGGGGTTAACCAGGTGTACCCAGGTGATTGTTGAGGGGGATCCAGGTGATTTTGGGCAGTATCCAGGTCTACCCAGGTAAATTTTGGGGATATCCAGGTTATTTTTTGGGCACCCAAGTGACCTGACTCACCGTGACAGGCCAGGAGAAGATGATGGCCACTGTCCTCCCCCTTGACATGGACACAGATGACCCTTGGCAGTTGTGGGGCTATCAGGGGGCACCCCAGCATTCAGCAGTACCCCAAAACTCCAGGTGAGGACATCAGGGGTAGGAGGGAGCCCTGAGGTACCTCAGGAGAGGATGCAGTGCAGGTACAGCCAGGTGCTTTGGTGCATGGGGTTGGTGAAGATGGTATTCTGCAGCAGCTCCAGCTCTGGGGTGGGCAAAGGAGGCACCCCAAAATCTCAGGGGGACACCAGGGGAAACCCAATATCTCAGTGGGGGCACCCAGATATCCAGGAGTTCCCCATTGAAATCATTGGGGATTTAGGAACACCAGGTCTACCCATTCAACCCAACAGAACCCACCAGCTCCCACCTTAGGTGAAGGAGGGGCTGGAAAATTCTGGGGATCCCGCAAAATTGTGGGAGATTTTTTGGGGAATCCCTCACCTTCCTTCAGCCTTCCAGGGGGCAGTGCCCTTGCCGTAGTTCCTGGTGGACATCAGCAACCCCAGGCAGTGTTGCCAGGCCGAGAAGTTGGAGAAGTTGCAGCTCAGCAAGGTCCTGGTGAAGGCCAGCTCGGCTTTGAGGTCCTGCCTGGCTGCAAGTGCCTACCAGTGTTCCCAGGTGTGGACTGGGAAGGCACCAGTATAAACCAGTAAGCACTTGGAGCCACTCCCGAGCTCCTGAAGCCTGTGGCAGCAGCTCCCAGTATAAACCAGTAAGGCCTCATGCACCCAAACCCATTCCCAGTGTAGTTTAGGGGTTCCTAGTGTGGTCCTGGGGCTCCCAGGTTTATACTGGGAAGGCACCAGTATAAACCAGTAAGCACTGCGAGCCACCCCTGAGCCCATGGCAGCAGCTCCCAGTATAAACCAGTAAGGCCAGCACAACCTGAAGTCACTCCCAGTAGGTCCCAGACCCCATCCCAGCATATACCAGTAAGGCCAGCATCCCCAGAAGTTGCTCCCACTCGAGTGCCAAACATCCCAAAGCTCCCTCCCAGTATAACCCAGTACACCCCAGTCTGACCCAGTAAAATCCAGAATATCCCTGTATAACCCAGTATAAACCACTACAACCCAATCACCAACAGGACCACATCCCAATATAAACCAGTATAACCCAGTATAACTCACAGTCGGCTACTAGGTCCTCCAAGCCAGAAGGGGGCACTGACAGACCCCTGCTCCCTTTCCCAGGAGAATCCACTACAAACCAGTAACACCCCAGCACCCCATCCCAATATAAACCAGTATAACCCAGTACAACCAGTACACACAGTGCTAGGTCTACCCAGACACTCACACACCCTCTCCCAGTATAACCCAGTACAACCCAATTACCTCAGCCCTGTCCCAGCACCCCCTGGACCCCATCCCAGCACAAACCAGTACAAACCAGTACAAGCCACTCACAGTTGCAGGGGTCGGCCACCAGGAGGTGCTCACACAGTGCCAGGTCCTCCCGGCCAGCAGGGGGCGCTGCAGTGTCCAGTGTGACCCTACAGAACCAAGGAAACCCCTGTGACACTGCGGGGCCCCACAGAACCAAGAGTCCATTGTGAGACACCTGGGCCACGTGGAGCCAAGGAACCATTGTGACACTGGGGAAACTCATGGGACCAAGGGGCCACTGTGACATTGTGGGGCCTCATGGAACCTGTGAGCCATTGTGACACTGCACGGCCTTGTGGAACCAAGGAGACCACGGTGACACTGTGGGGCCACATGGAACCAAGAGTCCATTGTGACACTCTGGAACTACAGAGACCATTGGTGAGAGTATGGAACCTCGAGGAACAAAAGTCCATTGTGACAGATCAAGGCCTCATGGAACCCAAAAGAGCATTGTGACACTGTGGGGCCCCATGGACCCAAATCTCCACTGTGACAGTACAGAATCTCTTGGAACCAGCAGTGCATGGTGACCCAGCAAGACCTTGTGGAACCAAGGAAACCAAAGGTCTCAAACATTCCTTGCAGGTTTCTGACTTGGGAAAGGGGAACCTGTTTGGTAGTACCTTGAGCTGGCACACACTAATAGAAGGTGTCTGTTTTCAATGAGGAAATTCAGGAGTTTTAGATTGCTTCAAAAATTAAAAAAATAAAAAAAAAGGGGGAGGGTAAATTCGTTTTGGCCTAAGTGTAGCCAATTCTCTAAGCAAAGCAGGTCCCAGGTGAGTGAGGACAGACAGGATGGGGTTGGGCAATGTGGAGCAAGGTTTTGCACACTGGCTCAAGACACAGCTTCTGTGAGCAGGCCAGACCTCCTGAGGAGAGACCCTGCATCAACATCAATCAGGGAATGCTGCAATCACCTCTGCTCTAAACAGAACAGTAATAAAATGCACCCTTGAAAATAATAATAAATATTTCTAAGAAGCTCTTCAAATTATTTCTCCATAACTGGAGTTGAAAATCTTCCTAATGAATGGCACCAGACCAGAAGTAAATCAAGGCAGAGCCATGGTTTGTCAGGACTTGCTTGATCCCAATCAGCCCCGTGGTGCATTTGCTGCTGAGCCCTTGAACCTCATGGCCTCAGAGGAGATTGCACAAAACTTTCCAGGAGTCCAAGGCAGAAGAAAAACCCAAAGTGTCTCAAAGCATTAATGGGCCCCACTGAGGTCCATCCCCAACACAGGCTCCTCATGGACTCCTTGGAGGGGAGAATGGGAGGCCAGAATTTCCCAAAAACCTCTCAAAAATTCAGTGTACAAAGGAAAATCCAAACTACCTTTAAATCCTTGAGTATCTCAAAGTATTAATGAGCCCCACTGAGTATCAATACAAAGCTCTCAAGGGACTAATTAAAGCAGATAATTGGGGGCATCATTGCATAAAATACTAAAAGAGTTGGTGTCAAAAGAAAAATGCCCAGTTCCTTAAAAAACTGAGTACCTCAAAGCATTAATGAGCCCCACTGAGTATCATTACTGACAAAGCCTCTCAAGGGACTCATTAAAGCAGATAATTGGAAGCTGTCACTGCACAAACCTCTCAGAGACCCAGTGTCAAAAAGTAGAACTTAAATTAACCCTGAGTACCTTGAAGTGTTAATGAGCCCCACTGAGTGTTGTTACTGACAAAAACTCTCAAGAGACTAATTAAAGCAGATAATTGGAGGCCATGATTGCACAAAGCTCTCAGAGACTCCAAGGCAAAAGCAAAACCCAAAGTCCTCTGAAAAACCTGCAGTCCCTGGGAGCATGAAGGAGCCCCCAGGGCCATTCCTGACCAAGGCTCCCCAGGGACTGGTCCCAGCAGATCCCTGAGGCCACTGGGATGTGGGGGGATGCTGAGGGCAGGACAAGGGGTGCCAGTGGCCAGCCTTGCTGGGGCTGTGCCAGGAGGCCCCAGTGGCTCAGGACAAGGTGTCTCCTCCCAGCCCTTGGTGGCACAGACCCTGCTGTGCCCCAGGGCACCAAGACTTGGCTTCTCTTTGTCCCCACCTGTCATCTCTGCCTCCAATTTCCTGCTCTAGCTGGAACCTGGGGACACTTTCTCAGTCATGTCCCTCAATGGAGCCCATTAAAAGTAAAAGAAACTTTGGACGTTCATTCTGACTTGGAGTTGTTGAGAGGTTTCCTAACAAACCATGGCTGAGCTTTGATTTCCCTCTGGTCTAGTGCAGTTCATTAAGGAAGTTCTCAAGTCCAGTTATGGAGAAACATTTCAAAGAGTTTGTGAGAAATACACATTTCCATTTTAAAAAGTTGTAATTTATTACTCTCGTTATAAATGACATTCTATTTGTCCAATTTTATCAAACAATAAGATTAAGTTTAGGAGCAATTTTTTTAATAGCAAAAATTGTATATAAAGGAATACAAATCAAAGTATCTTGGATACATATATTTGAGTGTATAGAAAATTTGGCAGTGAGTAATTCAGTATAATTGAGGTTTGTGTAAAGCAGAAGCAAAACTGACCGGGGGTACAGGGAGGGGCTCGCCCTTCCCCACGTACCAAACAATCAAGGCCAAAAATCCCACTTAGACACTGTATGCTAATATGGATTAATACAGAATTTTCTGGAAAGCTCCTCCCAGTTTCCATTCCTAAAATCTATGTCACTGTGTCGTGTGGAGCATTCTCTGTTAATGGTTAGGGGGTCTCTCATCCTTTTGAGGGTCTTATTTCCGATGAAGGCTCTTTGTCTTCATCAGTGTCCGCTGTGTGACCTTGCAGGCAGCACAAGTGCACTGAGCTTGGGGTTGTGTAGCTCAGCATAAGTTCCCACAATAAACCTTATTCAAGTTCCATGCCTGGAATCATCCCAATTTGGCCCATTCCAAGGTCGAAACTTTTTATTTCTAGATGCTGCCTATCAAACCTATATCCTTCTACTACTCCCCCCTAACATCTGGAGTCTGCTTTGTCTCATCATTTCTTTTGCTTTGTAACAATTATTTTCTATTGATATAAGTACAATTTTGCTAATATAGTTAAAATTTAGTTAGCACGAGCCACATTTATCACATCTTTAATATTAAAATGAATTTTTTCTTACTTATGAGTATTCTATATTTTTATAATCTATTTTTTATATTGATATGTAAAATCTTTACCTTGTTAGTAACCAAAAAAATTATTGGTCATTGGTTCTAACTAACACAATTCCTTTCATTACATAAATAAGCTTTACTGGTTATTTATTTCTCCCTGTGTAAGATATTTCATAATAGTTGTAGTCATTTTGTCATCTTTATTATCCTCTTTTTCTCTGACAGGGTCAAGGTGGGTGCTTCAGGGTCCAGGGAGACATTTCTGGGGCACATTTGAGGCAATTTTGGGTCTGGGGAAAGAATTTAGAAGGAAGTTGAGGGACGGGAGGACACTTGGGGGCCTCGAGTGGGCACTGAGAGAGAACTTAGGGATCCTGGGGGAAAGTCTGGACTTCAGAGTGTCACTTGGGGGTCCAGGAGGGCACCTGGAGGTCAGGGAGGAGAATCTGGGGCCATTCGGGGTCTGGGCGGGCTCTTGGGGGGCTCTAACGGGGAGGGGGCTCTGGGGCGTGGGGGGTGATGGGAGTTGTAGGCACAGGTATAATACGGTTCAAGGGGGCCGTGGAGCATCATGGGAGTTGTAGGCGCAGCTGCAATGTCTCTCGGTGGGTGCGGGGCATGACGGGAGATGAAGTCAGGGCTGGAATGGAGTCTAACCGGAACCGCGGAGGTTCATGGGAGCTGTAGTCCCGGAAGTGGTCCTTACTGAGCTTTTGGGGGTCTGGGAAGGCACTTAGGGGACATTTTTACCTCTGAGCGCAGACTTCAGGTCCTCAGCGGGGAACGTATACGGGTCGGGAGAACTTGGGGGGAGCCTGGGGAGCTCTAACCGGGCTCTTTAGGGTGCGGGGCAGGGCAGGAGTTTTCGGCGCGGGACTGGGTTATGAGGTGCTCTGAGCTCGCGGGGGATGGCAGGAGATGAATTCCCAGAAATGGCTGCAAGGGGAATCTATGGGGTTGGGAGCATTCAGGGGATCTGGGGACGTCTTTGGGTGGTCAAGAATGGGCCCTGAGGGGGCAATTCCGGATCCTGGAGGGTCCTGGGACACGTATGGGGCAGATGGGGAGCGGATCCCGGGGGTTGTGTGGAGCGCGGGGCATGACGGGCATTGCAGTCCCAGCTCCAGTGGGGCTCTATGGGGCCGCGGGGCATGATGGGAGTTAGAGGCAGAAAGGAAAGATGGCGCCGACTGCAGGCACCGCTCCCGAAGCCCCGATCCCTAAAGCTGAACCCCCTTGGTGACACCTTGGACTGAAACACACTAATGGAAGGTGTCTGTATGCAGTGGGGAACATTAGGAGTTTTAAATTTCTTCAAAACTAAAAAAAAAAACGAAAAAACCCTGTTTGCCTGAGTGCAGCCAGTTCTCCAAGCAAAGCAGGTCCCAGGTGAGTGAGGACAGACAGGATGGGGTTGGGCAATGTGGGGCAAGGTTATCCACACTGAGTCAGACCTCAAGGCACAGCTTCTCTTTTTATACACTGATATCAGCAATCTCCAGTTGATATTAATTCCTGAAACCTTATAATGCAGTCTGAACAGAGATGAAAATCAAGACCCTTTATGGCTGACAATCAATCACACTCTGTCCCTACCCCCACCCCACCATTTCCCCCATCCAAGCCCTGGCACTCAGAGCAGCCTTGTGCAAATCTGAGCTCCCTCCCCTCCAGGCTGTGCCTGCAGCTTTCAGCTCCTTGGCACCAACTCCCACCTGCTTTCCTTGGAGAAGGAGCTGCCTGAGACACAGAGGGATGTTCATTTCTTGTCAGCAAACAAAACCAAAGGCAGGCACAACTCCATAAAAAACAGAAGTCCAGGCCAAGGAGTTCTGGGGAATGGAGTCACATCCAGGGGTGTCCCCAGGGCTCAGGATTGGGGCCAGGGCAGTGAAATCTCTTTCTTGCTGATCTGGACGAGGCCATGGAGGGCACCCTCAGTCAGTGTCCAGGTGAGGCCAAGCTGGGTGGGAGTGTGGCTGTGCTGCAGGGCAGGAAGCTCTGCAGAGGGATCTGGACAGGCTGGAGCCATGGGCCCAGGACAATTGGATGAGGTTCAGCAAGGCCAAGGGCTGGCTCCTGCCCTGGGCTCACAACCACCCCAAATCCCTGGCTGTGCCCTTTCCTGATCCCCACTGCCTCATCAGGTTTCTGTGCTTTTGAGGTCAGGAGCTGGTAGGACTTGAAAGGCAAGAAAAGGATTCTCTTCACTGCTAACATAAAAATTTAATCACCATAAAATTTAATAAACATTGAAACTCTTCCCTCAAAAATGTGAGACATCCCAGCAACATCTGAGACATCCACCATCCGGAAGAGATTTCTGTACAAAATCAGTTTTAGGCAAAGATGAGGCTATGATAGATATAAACACAATCATGGTGTTGTACCAGTCTGCTCTGCCTGGAGTGCGGTTAAAACAACATGAAAAATGTTCTATTTATAAAGCTTTCAGTGATGGATGGGGAAAGGGAAGTCAAGTTGCTTTTGGTGTTGATGAAATGCTGAAACCAGCCTGAGTCATTTAAACTCCTCCTGTCCTTGCTGGCATGAGGAGCCCCTCAGCCTTCCCTGCTCCGGGCTGGACAAGCCCAGCTCCCTCAGCCTCTCCTCACAGCCAAAGGGCTCCAGCCCCACCTTGGAGGCCCTTCCCTCACCCTGCTCCAGCTGCCAGACATCTTTCCTGCCTGGGGAACCCAAACCAGGCCCCAGTGACCTGGATAATCCACGGCCTTGATGTCCTGGTCACACAGCCCTGGCCCCTTGTCCCCGTGTCAGGCTCTGGGGTTGATTTGTGGAACATCCCTGGGGGAGGCTGTGGCTCCAGGTGGAGCAGGGGGATCCCAGGGGACAGGGGACCCTGCTGGGCATGAACAGCATTGGACTTGTCTGGGGCAACTGTGAGGGGGGGCTGGGGCAGAGTGACCAACCCAGTGACCTCACACAGCTCTGCTGTGATGTCACAGCCTGCTCTGTGATGTCAGACTTCTGCCCTGTGATGTCACAGTCAGCTCTGTGATGTCACACAGCCAGCCTATGATGTCATAGCTGTTCAATGACCTCTCATAACCCAGTCTATGATGCCATAAGCCACTCTGTGACCTCATGTTCCCAGATGATAAATTGCCCACCCCAGCTGAGCTAACACAATTCCTGTTCTCCAAAACCACTGGCCTCTGCAAACTGCACAATGCTCATTGTGTAAGAAAGAGAACTGGAATTTCCCCAGCCTCAGTGTCCTGCCAGCTCAGCCAGGCTGAACTGGAACATTGGGGTCCACGACCTCCAGGGACCAGCAGAGAAACCCCCAGGACAGAAGAATCCATGGGTAAAGGGGAGGGGAAATATGTTAATGATTGTGGGCAAATGATTATCATTTATGTGTTTAGTCCGGGACAATCAATTATTAAGTTTGCAAAACACAGAATATCAACAGAAACTTTCCTGTACTCAGCATGCACGGCTTTGGGAGGAGCTGTCCCCCTGTGTATCCAGCCAAATAATGAATGCTGCTTTTTAAGGTTACATTGATGTTAAGCAGTTTATTATTTTACCCGATGTTTGGTAACACTCCCAAGGAAAGCTCTGTGTCCTGCTGTTCACAAACAGAGAAGGGCTGGTGGGAGATGTGGTGGTCAGAGGCTGTTTGGGGTACAGTGACCATGAAATAATCCAGTTTTCAATATTCTGTGAAAAAAGGAGGGCCATCATTTAAACTTCTACAGTGGAATCATGGAGGGCAGACTTCAGCCTATTCAGGATGCAGATTTGGAGAGAACCAAATCAGGTACTGATTTTTTAATGGGAAAAAGACCTTAAAAACAAAAGGATCCAGGAAGGATGGAGACACCTCAACAATGTAATCTTAAAGGAGGAGGAGCAGCCTGTCCCTATGTGCAAAAAGATGAGCCTTTGAGGAAAATGAGTGGCCTGGCTGCCAATGGAGCTTTTGTAGGAACTCAGAAAGAATAAAGGGGATGCATCACCATTAGACAGAAAGTCAGACAATTCAGGAAGTGTTAAAGATGTTGTTACAGTATGCAGCAAGAAAATTAGAGAGGTAAAAGCTCAATTAGGACTTAACCTGGCCACTTCTGTGAAAAAATAATAGAAAGTATTTCTATAAATAAATTAATTGAAAACTGTTGGATAAGGAGAATCTCAGCTCTTTATTGCATAGAGTGGGGAATATAGTAACTGAAGATGAGGACAAGGCAGAGCAATTTAACCCCTTCGTTGCCTCAGTTTCCACAAATAAAAACAGGTTAAGCTCAGGCCAAGTGTTCTCCTGAGCTGGTAGATGGGGACAGGGAGCAGAACAGACCCCCTGTAATCCAGGAGGAAGCAGCTGGGGACCTGCTGAGCCACTCAGATGCTCACAGGTGTCTCTGGGAACAGATGGGATCCATCCCAGGGGGATGAGGGAGCTGCTGGATGAGCTCCCCAAGCTGCTCTCCATCATTTCTCATCAGTGCTGGCTCAGCAGGGAGGTGCCAGAGGACTGGAGGTGCCAATGTGAGCCCATGCCCAAGAAGGGCTGGAAGGAGGATGTGGGGAACTGCAGGCCTGTCAGCCTGACCTGGGTGCCTGGTGAGGTGATGGAACAGATCACCTTGAGTGCCATCACAGGGCACCTCCAGGATGGCTGAGGGATCAGAGGCAGCCAGCGTGGATTTCAATATCTGCATTGATGATCTGGATGAGGGCATTGAGTGCACCATCAGCAAATGTGCAGATGGCACCAAGCTGGGTGTGAGTGTGGATGTGCTGGAGGGTAGGAGGGCTCTGCAGAGGGACCTGGAAAGGCTGGATCCAGGGCCCAAATCCAACAAGGTGAGGTTTAACAAGACCAAGTGTCAGGTCCTGCACTTTGGTCACAACAACCCCTGCAGAGCTCCAGACTGGGGACAGAGTGGCTGGACAGCAGTCAGGCAGAAAGGGACCTGGGGGTACAGATGGACAGCAGGCTGGACATGAGCCAGCAGTGTGCCCAGGTGGTCAAGAAGGCCAATGGCTCCTGGCCTGGATCCGGAATGGTGTGGCCAGCAGGAACAGGGCAGTGATTCTTCCCCTGTGCTTGGCACTGTTTGGGCAGCACCTCGAGTGCTGTGTCCAGTTCTGGGCCCCAATTTAGGAAGGACATGGAGGGGCTGGAGCGTGTCCAGAGAAGGGCAACAAGACTGGTGAGGGGTCTTGAGCACAAGTCATGTGAAGAGTGGTTGAGAGAGCTGGGGATGTTTATCCTGGAGAAGAGGAGGTTCAGGGGGAACAAGGTGGTGTCAGAACACAGGTTGGACTCGACGATTTACAAACTCTTTTCCAGCCTGGCTGATTCTGTGATTCTCTGAAACCAGCCCTGGAGCAGTTGCAGGATGAGCCCTGGGCCTCCTCTTCACAAGGTCCAGCAGCCCAGGTCCCTCAGCTTCTCCACACAGCCCCAAAGCCCATCCTGTCAGTCCTGCAGAGCCTCTCCAGCCCCTCCTCATTGCCCACAACAGGGAGCCCCACACCCAGACACAGCAGCCCAGATGTGCCCCCCTGGCCTGTGGTGTCTCTGGCAAGGGAGCAGCACGAGGCACTGCAGGACCCTGCAGACAATTCCTGAAGCACTTGGAGGATGATTCTGCTCCTTAGGAGATGTTCTCATGATGCTAGCTCAGGAACTGACATGGGGAGTGGGGCCAGAGGGGAAAGGGCAAACAAGGATGGGCTGTTTGTAGGGGAGGGACAGGGATGGGCAAGGATGGGCAGCCCTGGCTGTGAGCAACAATGTATGCAGTGGGACTGGAAACTCACAGCTGATGGGAACAAACTTTCGGGCTGAATTCAGAGGCCACAACAAAGCTGAGTGGTTTCCCTACCATCCCCCAGCCCTTGCTGGCCCCAGGGGCTGATGACATTTGTGCTCACTCAGCTCCATGTCCCCACAGCAGCACCATGGGGCTGCTGAGCCTGCTGTGTGCAATGCAAACAGGGGCTCCTGAGCCAGTGCTGCCGTGTGTGTGCCTGCAAGGATGCGGCTCCTGTGTGAGCTGGGGGAGAGGCCAGGGCTGCAGAGGGGGGATGTTGTTGGCAGGTGCATGAGGACGCTCTGGGACGCTGCCCTGGGGTGTCCAGCGCAGTGGGGATGGATCAGCCCCTGCTCTGCTGCTCCTTGCCAGGGTGTCCCCCTTGCAGGGAGCTTGCAGAGCACCAGCCATGCTGTTTGCCCCCAGCCTGCCCACGGCCAGCCTGGGGCTGCTCCCGGGGCTTTTCTGTGCTCAGCATTGGGCTGGCCAAGTGTTGTGGAGAGAGCCTGGCCAAGGAGCCTGGAGCCCCCAGGCCCTGGCCTGAGGCGTCAGCGCTGCCCCAGCAGTGCCCATGGCCTGTCCCTGCTGCAGCCCCGGCACTGCCACCCCCAGGGCTGTGCCCGGCCCCGAGAGCACTCAGGCCCTGCAGCAACACGAGGGCCAGGAGGGCAGCGGGGCAGTGGAACAGGAGCAGCACTGGCAACACCAAGTGCTGCTGCTGCTGGGCACAGCTGCTGTGCCAGCACTGATCTGCCCCCAGATCTACACACAGACATTGCTGCTGCATCTCCAGAGAAGGGAACAAAAGGGGGAGATCTGGACATAACTTTGTAGGGAGAAACAACCTTTAGTTCCTTTTAAGTTACCAAGAGCACAGCCCCTCATTGACACAGTCTCTGGCTCACAGAAAGGATGGAGAAAAGCAAAATGAAATATGGCACCAGGAATGACATTTCTTTGTAGACAATATTGAAAAACTAAACCAAAGGAAATAAAAGAACAAACCAACAAGCAAACCAACAAGTAGCAGAGGCAACTTTTATTACAGGTGATATGCAGAAATTGCAAAACAGTTTAATGTTCCTGAAAACATCCAGTTATCATTCTCCACATTGCTGCCTTGAGCTCCTGGTTCCTCAGGCTGTAAATGAGAGGGTTCACGACTGGAGGCACCACTGAGTAAAGAACTGACAGGGACAGATCCAGGGATGGGGAGGAGATGGAGGGGGGCTTCAGGTTAGCAAATGTGCCAGTGCTTACAAACAGGGAGACCACAGCCAGGTGAGGGAGGCAGGTGGAAAAGGCTTTGTGCTGTCCCTGCTCAGAGGGGATCCTCAGCACAGCCCTGAAAATCTGCACATAGGAGAAAACAATGAACACAAAACAACCAAATACCAAACAGGCACTGACAGCAATGATCCCAAGTTCCCTGAGATAGGATTTGGAGCAGGAGAGCTTGAGGATGTGTGGGATTTCACAGAAGAATCCCCCCAGGGCATTGCCATGGCACAGGGGCAGGGAAAATGTATTGGCTGTGTGCAGCAGTGAATAGAGAAAGGCACTGGCCCAGGCTGCTGCTGCCATGTGGGCACAAGCTCTGCTGCCCAGGAGGGTCCCGTAGTGCAGGGGTTTGCAGATGGACACGTAGCGGTCGTAGCACATGATGATCAGGAGGGAAAACTCTGCTGTCATGAAGAACACAAAGAAAAAGGCCTGTGTAGCACATCCTTCAAAGGAGATATGTCTGGTGTTCCAGAGGGAATTGTGCATGGCTTTGGGGACAGTGGTGCAGATGGAGCCCAGGTCAGTGAGGGCCAGGTTGAGCAGGAAGAAGAACATGGGGGTGTGCAGGTGGTGGCCGCAGGCTACGGCGCTGATGATGAGGCCGTTGGCCAGGAGGGCAGCCAGGGAGATGGCCAGGAAGAGGCAGAAGTGCAGGAGCTGCAGCTGCCACGTGTCTGCCAATGGCAGCAGGAGGAAGTGGCTGATGGAGCTGCTGTTGGACATTTGCTGTGTCTTGCCATGGGGATCTGTAAAATAAATAATCATAGAATAGTTCAGTTTGGAGAGGAGTTTAAATATCCCAGCCCAACTTGGTGGCACTTTCCACCCACTGCCTGCCCAGGGCTCTGCTGCCTGGAGCTGTCCCTGCCAGCAGCTGCTTCCCTGTGTCCAGGGCCGAGCCCTGCCAGTGCTGCCAGAGCCCAGCCCAACCCTGGGGGCTCAGCTCTGTCCTGCAGACCCCTCCCAGCACAGGACACTGCCCAGAGTCAGCTCTGCCTGTGCAGGCTCTGGTGGCAACATCACACCAACCTGAGTATGCTGGAAAAATGACCTCTAAGTTGCCTCTAAGTGCTGATTTCTGTCACGGCCTGCTTTATTAAGATCCGAGATAAAAAAAAAAGTTTTTCCCAACCTGAACTGAGAGATGAATATATATATGCAATTTCCCCACCTACGCAACACAGAGCAATAGAATATAAAATCAGGATTATCTTTTTTATGCAGTCCTTGCCTCTCTGTGCTCCCTATGTAATCTACATAGAAATATTCTGGAGTTAAATGTCATGCTGGGAGCAGCAGTCCTGAACAATGCAGCATCTTCACCATACAAGGAGAACATTTCCAAGACTTACCAGCTGTCTCCTTCCACCCAGACCTTGTCCCCCAGTGCTGGGAGCAGCTCCCAGGGCTGGCTGAGAGCTGTCCCTGGCAGGCAGCAGAGTCCCTGCCCCAGCACAGCGCCCTGGGCTGCAGGACCCTGCTCTGCACCACAGCCCTGGGCACCCCTGGCTGCTCTACACAAGAGATCATCAGAGAATGTACTCACACAGTCTGCAGGCATTGGGATGTTGCAGCTTTAGGAGATCAGTGCAGGAGCTGCAGCTGCATTGTCCTGCAGCCAGAGGCTTCCTGTGTCAAGGGCTGGGAGTGATTCTGCCCCAGTCACTTCTGAGCATCTTCCCAGCCCTGAATGATTGAAGCTCTCTGTGCCTCTGTGCTGTGCCTGGGGTGGCTGCAGGCAGTGTCCCAGCCCTACTGGGCTGGGAGAAGAGCTACTCATCAAGAGAAATGTGTTTTTGAAGCTCTTCTTGGTTGCCAGGATGGCCTTCTGTGCCAGGAGCCCAGCCCAGCTCAGCAGCACAGACACAGCACAAGGATTTTAATGACCCTCTCAGGGCGTTGGTGCTGTCTGCATCAGACTCAGTGCCTCAGAGTGTGCTTGAAAATCTTCTCAAGAACTCAAATTTTAATTGAAACACCGAAGTTTCTTCAAGTTTTAATAGGTCCCACTGAGGGACAGGACTGAGAAAGTGTCCCCAGGTTCCAGTTAGAGCAGAACAGTGGAGGTAGTGATGACAGGTGGGGACAAACAAGGCAAAGGTGTCTCTGATGCTGAGCAAACCTGGATGTGTTTCAGGAATGCCAAGGGCCAAGGGCTGAGCCCCAGCCCCTGGCAAGGCAGATCCTGTCCCTCCCTCATTGCTCAGGGCTCTTCCCGGGCCACTGGGCTCTGGGCATGTGCAATGCCAAGGGCAGCACCATGGGGCGGCCCCTGCCAGGCTGCTGAGCAGGGACAAGGAGGCAATGAGGCCCCAGCACAGCAAGGCTCACTTGTCCCCTGCTGGCCTCAGGCCCAGGGCCAGCCTGCATGGCCCAAGTGCTGCAGGAGTTGGCTGTGTCAGGGCCTTTCAGCTGCTGCCCATCCCTGTGCCCTCTGCAGCCCAGGCTGTCCTACGGTGTCCATGCCCTGCGCCTCTGTCCCTGCAGGCTGTTGTCATCCCCCGGCTGCCCCACCTCGCTGGCCCCTTCCTTTGCTGACAGCTCTGCCTCCTGCCTGCCTCTGCCTGCACACACAAAGCCTTGGGCTGCTCCAGATTCCTTCTGGGGGATGTGTTGCACCCCAGCCCTGCCCTGGGAGAGAAATTCCTTCCTCCTTGTGTCAACTCTGGACCACCCCAGCTGCACTTGGCATTAATTCTTTCTTTCTGTGGCTCTTTTCCTCTATGTCAAAAGGATCCACCATCTCTGAAACTGATCTTCAATCCCTCCCAGGGCTCTCCTCTGCCATCCTCAGTCTCCACTCCACTTAGCTTCTTTGTTCCTATACAGTGGTCAAGTGCTTGAGTCCATGGGCACCTGGACAAGAGGTATGGTTCTTTTCTGTGGGAAGGAAACCACAGAATCCCAAAATTTAAAGATGAAAGGCGTCCACCATATGCCAAGGTCAGCCAGACCTGTTTGTCTTGGCTGCATTTGTCTGGGAACAATCCTTCAATAGATGAAATTTTTGAGGCCAAATTCTCATTTTTAGCATGGGTACCTGGAAGAGAAGGATAGTTCTTTTCCATAGGAAGGAAAGCACAGCCCCTGTGTTTCAATGCAGCTGAGAGTGGCCCTCAGGAAGCCAAGGGATGTTAGACTTGTCAGTCCCGGCAGATTTTGTCTTGGAGCTATAGTTAGATAGAATTTTGGAGATGAATTCCCAATTTTGGCCTTGGATGCCTCGACTTGAATGATTTTTTTTCTATGGGAAGAAAAGCACAGCTCCAAAGTGTTTCAAAGACAGATGAGAGGTAGTCCCCAAGAGGCCAAGGCCAGCCAAAGCTGTCTGTCCTGGCAAGTTTCATATGGGAACAATCCTTGGATATACAGAATGTTGGAGGAGGGATCCCAGTTTTGGCCATTTGTGCCTGGAAGTGAAGGACAGTTTTGTTCCATGGGAAGGAAAGCACAGAGCCCCATTGCTCCAGGTCCATTGGAGAAGAAGCTCTCACCATGCCCAGGTCATCTGAACCTCTCAGGCAGCCCCCAGGAGCCCATGCCAGCCAGAGCTGTTCCATGTTCCCTTGGTTCCATGGGGCCGTGCCGTGTCACAAAAGGCCTCGTGGTTCCTTGGGGCTCAGCAGTGCCACAGTGTCCCCTTGGTTCCATGGAACACCACAGGATCCCTATGGTCCCCGTGGTTCCACAAGCCCTGCAGTGTCACAATGGCCTCTGGCTTCCATGAGCCCACGCAGAGTCACAATGGTCACCATGGGAAGGGAAGCACCGAGTCCCAGTGGTTCAGAGGAGGATGAGACACAAGCACCAGAGACCAAGGCCAGCCACATCTGTCTGTCCTGGCAGGTTTGTCTGAGAGTAACACTTGGATATAGAGAATTTTGAATGTGGAATGTCAATTTTGGCCATTTGAGCCTGGACAAGCAGGACGAGTCTTTTCCATAGAAAGGAAAGCATGGAGCCCCAGTGTTTGGAAGGCATGTGAGAGCTGCCCCTCAGGAGGTAGAGCCAGCCAGTCTTGACAGAATGGCAGCTTTTGTCTGGGAGCAATCCTTGGATATATGGAATTTGGGAGGAGGAATCCCAATTTTGGCCATGGACACCATGTCAGGATGGATGGTTTTTCCATATGAAAGAAAAGCAGAAAGTCCAAGTGTTTTGGAAGATGAGAGGTGGCCACGGTAAGCGAGGGCAGCCAGACATCTCTCATAGCATCTTGTGTCTTGGAACAATCCTTGGATATACAGAATTTTGGAAATGGAGTCTTAATATTGGCCATGGGCATCTGGACATAAAATATGTTTAATTCCATCGGAAGAAAAGCACAAAGGCTCAGTGTTTTGAAGTCAAATGAGAGCTGGTCCCTGGGAGGTCAAGCCAGGCAGATCTATCTTTCCTGGCAGGTTTCATCTGAGTATAATCCTTGGATATATGGAATTTTGGAGGCCAAATCCCAGTTCTGGCCATGGGACCTGGAGGAGAAGGACAGCTCTGTTCTATAGGAAGGAAAGCACAGAGTCCCAGAGCTCCACAGGCAGAGGAGAAGCAGCCCCAGCTGTGCCAAGGTCAGCTGAACCTCTCAGGCAGCCCCTGGGAGGCCAGGCCAGCCAGAGCTGTTCCATGTTCCCTTGGTTCCATGGGGCCCCTCAGAGTCACAAAGGTAACACTTTTAAAACCTGCCATTGACTAGTTCCTAATGCCAGTAAAGATGACTGTAGGGGCTGTTTTAACTTTGTCAAATCACTTGTTGCAGTGCCCAACTTATTCATTAATATTTCTGAATTGATTCCATTTAAGACTCTCAATCCTGCTCCTAATATTCCAGTTAAATCTCTTTGTATTCTGCCCCTGAATTGTACTTGCTTTTGTAACCATGTTGCCCAGCCCTCAAAGGATGTCTTTAGGAAAGAGGAGCAGGCTGGCTGAATTTCAGAGATGTTAGTTTGCATTAGTCATTCAACACACTTGAGAGACCACTCGGGGTTAAATAACAGTGGTTGTTGGCCCATGTTCCTTATTACATAGGGGCCAACTTCATAAATTTTAGGATCAATCTTAGGTGGTGTGGTCTGGGCTTGGGTACTAACATAGGTTACAGTAGATTTAATTGTTGTAATAGGCATGGCCTTTAATTTAAATTTAAATGAGAGCCCAGTAGTGTCATGGCTCCAAAGGCCACATCCACAGTCTGTACTAACGTAAAATTATACCAACAATCTAATTTACTTAGACCATTACAAATCTCCAGGTGCTTGTCTGTGGGAGAAGTTGAAACACTAATTTGAATTGTGTTCTCATGCTGAGTCCCACTAATCATTCGGGACCCTATTCTGATTGCTTCTCCTATAGTCCCTTGAAGGGACCACGACCTTTGTTTTTGCCATTCCTGCTTTTCATATACCCGGTTTTTGTGCATGACCACAGTTGATAGGTTTAAATCTTTTATATCAGAACACTTTCCCATGGATCCAGTGTACTGAATGAAAGCTTGGGACCAAGGCCATTCAGCATTATTCTGGCTAGAGGTGCTTTCCAATTCTTGGATTACGCTTATGACTACAAGCAAAACAAACAAAACTCTTCAATTGACTAGATTTCTGCAAACTAAATTACTGAATATTCCCAACCACAATGTACTCATTTTGCTCAAGCAAATGTTAATTTCATATCATTGTGACCCAGTGTTACTTTCCAAGGGGCTTGTGGAGCCTTTTTTGCTCAAAAATGGTGAATCCAGGCACTCTGCTCCTTGATCATAACTGCAATGAAGGTGGTGAGAAGCACCTGAATGGTCCTTCCCACTGTGGCTACAAAGTTTTTCTGTAAGAGACTTAACATACACATAATCTCCAGGCTGTATGTCATGCACTGGTCCATCCAGCCCTCTGCCCCAAGTTCCAGCCACATGATTCTCAATTTCTCTGAGTTGCTTACTTAAGGCTATTGTATAGGCAGGCAGCCTCTCTTCCCCCACTTGGGTAGACAATCCCTTTTGCACTCCTATGGTCTCCCATAAATCATTTTAAAGGAACTTAGATTTTCTTTGGCTCTAGGCTTGGTCTGGATCCACAGCAATGTCAGTGGGAGAGACTGAGGCCAGGGTAAATTAGCTTCTTATCCTAGCTTAATTAAATGATATATTTTTTCAACTTGGCCACTTGACTGGGGATGATATGGAGTATGGAGCTCCCAGTCTATGCCCAAATGACGATTGATTTGTTGTACTATTTTTGAAATAAAATGTGGCCCTCTATCTGAAGATGTTGTGGCTGGAACTCTGAAGAGTGGGATTATCTCTTGTAACAATACCCTGGTTACCTCTCAGGCTTTGTCAGTTCTGGTGGGAAAAGACTCTGGCCACCCTGAAAAGGTGTCTGTTAACACCAGCAAATATTGATATCCCCCTTTTTTTGGGAGTTCTGAAAAGTCAATTTGCCACTGTTGCCCAAGACCATGGCCTTTTCCAATTTGACCAAGTTTTGGGTTGGGGATATTCTTGGGTTTGGTCTGGAGCCAAATGTCAGACTGCTGGGCTACCTGAACGATAATAGAGTATAAATTTCTGGCAGTAATCTTTTCAATTAGATAGCTATACAGGGCATCTGTTCCCCGGTGTGTTTTCTGGTGCTCTTCCCTTACCAATGACCATAAACAGGTGGGAAGGGATGTCCATTGTCCCTTCTGCAATAACAGCCCATCCCTCTTGGTTATACATTCCTCCTTGATCCTTAATTAGTTTTCTATCCCTTCTGGTATATACTGGCTTACCTTCAAGGGAGAACAGTCCATCTGGAATTAAAGCTCCCTCAATCGTCATCTCACCTTTTGCTGCTTCTTTTGCCTCTCTGTCTGCCAGCTCATTTCCTTCCTCCAGTTCTGAGCTCACATTCTGGTGTGCCTTAATGTCCATAATTGCTACCTGCTCAGGTAGCTGAACTGCTTTCAGTAGCTGCAATATTTCCTGTGCATGTTTGATGTTTTTCCCTTGTGAGTTTAACAGTCCCCTTTCTTTCCAGATGGCTCCATGTGTTTGTACAACCCCAAATGCACATCTTGAGTCTCTATAAATATTTATTTTCTTTCCTTTCATGATCTCTAAGGTGCGGGTTAGAGCAATTATCTCAGCTTTTTGTGCAGAGGTATCTACTGGCAAGGCTCCAGATTCTGTTCCCTCTTTGCAGGTGGTAACTGCATACCCACCATGTCACTTTCCACTGACAACGTAGCTGCTTCCATCAGTGAACCAGGTTTGGGTGTCATCCAAAGGGGTGTCCTTCAGATCTGGGCAGCTGGAGTAGGAGGCTTTGATAGTCTCCAGGCAGTCATGGTGTAAAAAAACCACTTTTCTTGATTTCCACTAAGAAAAGAAGCTGTGTTGATAGTGTTAGTCACAATTATCTCTACATTGTCTTGTTCTACCATGATGGCTTGGTATTTTAGGAACCTTTGTGGGGAGAGCCAGGGCCCACCCTTTACTTCCAGGACTGCAGACACTGTGTGAGACACCAATACAGTCATTTTCTGTCCCAGGGTGAATTTGTGTGCCTCTTGAATATTCAGCACCACTGCTGCAAGGGCTCTGAGGCATCCCGGCCATCCCTTGGCTGTTGTGTCCAGTTGTTTGGAGAAGCAAGCAACTGCTCTCTGGTATGGACCCAGGTCCTGGGCCAGTATCCCCAGGGCAATTCCCTGCTTCTCATGGGAAAACAGAAAGAATGGTTTACTCACATCTGGGAGTCTGAGAGCCAGAGCTGACATTAGAGCATTCTTCAGCTGGTGAAAGGCGCGAGTGGCCTCTTTTGTCCCCTGGAGTTCTCTGCTCCCATTTGTAATGAGCACGTACAGGGGTTTCATAAGTACACCATCATTATAAATCCATAATTGGCACCACCCTGTCATTCCTAAGAATGTTCACAGTTCCTTCACTGTTTGAGGCTTTGGGGTTTTGCAGATCTCTTCCTTGCAATCTTGCCCTACAGTCTGATGTCCCACACTAATTTCATAACCCAGATAAATTACTTTTCACTTCACTGCCTGGGCCTTTTTCTTTGATACCCTGTATCCCTCAAGTCCTAGAAAGTTTAGGAGGGTTACTGTCCAGGCTGCACATGCCTCTTTCATCCAGGTGGCTATGAGGAGATCATTCCATGTACTGCAGTAGCTTTCCTTCTTCTGGGGAGCCTCCCAGGATCCCAGATCTTTGCATGTTCTCCAAATAGGGTAGGAGAGTTTTAAATCCCTGAGGCAACACCATCCATGTGAGCTGGGATCTGCGCCCGCTTTTAGGGTATTCCCATTCAAATGCAAAAATTTTCTGGCTGTCTTCATGTAGAAGGAGGCAAAAGGAGGCATCTTTCAAGTTTAGAACAGTAAACCAAGTTAGCTCTGGTGTTAGGCACGTTAGCAAAGTGTATGGGTTTGTTACCACAGGATAGAGATCTTCAGTTATTTTGTTAACAGCCCTTAGATCCTGTAGTATCTGATATGACCCATGAGGTTTTTGGACCAGTAAAACGGGAGTGTTAAACTCAGATGGACACTCTTTTAATAACCCTCTTTGCAAAAGGTTTTCAACTATTGGAATAATTCCCTCCCTGTTTTCCCTTTTCAAAGGGTACTGTTTAATTCTAACTGGTTGTTTTCCTTCCTTCAGTTTAATTACTATAGGAGATGCATTTTTCGCCCTTCCTGGTTCAATAGAAGCCCACACTCAAGGAAATACTTGATTCATTATTTCTTCACTAACTTCTCCCTCCATTTGAATGGCTGTTAACATTAAACTTAATGCCTCTATGTGCTGGTCATCATTTACTTCCAGAATAAATTCCCTGTTTTTAAATTTAATGATTATTTGTAATTGTTCTAACAAGTTTCTCCCCAAAAGATGTCTCGGGGAACTAGGCAGGTATAGAGATTTATGAATAGCCCATTGCTTTCCAAGCCTATACTTTTGTTTGTAAAAATATGCTTTTTCAGGTTGGCCAGTTGCTCCTATTACTGTAACATAATCCTTCCCCACAGGTGCCAGTGTTTTATTCAGAGCTGAATATGTTGTCCCAGAGTCAACCAGGAATTCCACCTCTTTCTCTTTTTCCCCCAGCTTCAATTTTATCACCAGTGGATCTTCTGGGGTGAGATCTACTGGTCCTCCTCAGTCTTGTGTCACATGTCCAATCACTTTTCCCTTTTCCTGGTCTCCCTTTTCCTGAAGGCCAGCCCATCTTTGTTCTGGGCATTGATTTTTCCAGTGACCACAATTCTTACAGATCACACACTGGTCTCTGCCCAACCAGGATGGGCCTTGTCTAGGTGATCCCTGTCCGTGTCTTCCTCTCTCCCCCTCGCTTATGACAGCTACAAACTTCCTTCTTCCTTCTTCCCAGTTACTAAAGATGTTCCACACCTCATTCACCAGAGTCTCTAAGTTCCTCCAATCCACCCCCCGTATCTTTTGAAGTTTCCATCTTATGTCACCCGTAGGTTGCCCCAGGAATAAACTGACTGGCTGCTGTGTCCCTATGTCAGACCCAGGCTCCAGTGGTGTGTGGCAGCACATTGCATCCCTTCATCGATCGAGGAATTCGGATGGTGGCTCAGAGGGCCCCTGCTTAATTTCATACAACACTGACCATTTTGTAGTTTTGGGAATGGCCTTTTCAATTCCCTTTGCAATCCACTCCTGATAGCTTTAAACTTTTTCAATTCTGCTGATCTGTTTGGGTCCCACTGTGGATTTTGGAGTGGGAAATAATCTTTAACATCCAATTGTTGCTTTTCATAATAATCTCCTGACAAATCCCCTGCCATTTTTATAATTAATTGTTTCTCTGTCTCAGTCAGTGCATCCAATAATAATTGCATATCCTTCCAATCTGGATTATGTTATTTTATTATAAATCACAGACATTTAGCTACGTTAACTGGATCACTGTGATAATTTCTAGCAACCTTTTCCCATGCCTCCAAGTCGATTGTGGAGAAGGGAACTTTAACCAATACCATTCCTCCCACTGGTCCCCCTGCCTCTCACAGAGGTGCCTGTAATATGTGTGCCTGTTAGCTGAGTTGTGATTGTTTTCTTTAAAGAGCCAAGCAGCTAATATTTGCTATAAAGTTGTTTATTGCAAAGGCACATCAGTCTCAAAAGGCAAAGGGTCACAAGCGTTCAAGTCCATGCTAAAGTTTTGGTATAGAATCCTAAATAGGTAAAGTCCCAGTCAGAAGCAGAAGCTGCTCCCAAAGGTCCTGAAGGGCCGATGTTGCTGGGGCAGCTCCTCTCTTCTTTGGGTGATGATGGTGGTGGTGAGGAGAGAAATGAGAGAGCAGGAACAAAATCAAAAGGCAAGAAGCAAAAGGTGAGTCTCTCCCCAGTGCATAGATTCTTATATCCAAACTTCCCAACAAGCTAAAGACACAAACTCAAACCTAGTTCTAGTTTCTTAGCACAGCAGCTATGTATAAACTACATATATGTTCTGTCTTGTTCTATCTAAAAAAATGTAAGCAATATTCTTAGTATAGTTTTATTATGTCTAAAACTATGTTCCTGGAGCCTCCACAGAAACACTAGTAACTAAGGCTATATTTTTCAACCCTCACTAGAACTCATGCTTCTACACTGGTCTCTGAGATCTTTACTCTCTAAAAGCACTTAAAACTTATTCTTACTTTCTTCCTTATTCTAAAACTTAAACTTACACCTCTACTTTATGTGTGAGTGGCTTAATATACTTGAATCCATCCAAAGGTTTTAATTCAATCCCTGCACTCTGATTTCTCTCTGAAGAATTCAGAGAGACTCTTGACTTACAGACTCCAACATCTGTTGTCTAGTCTGGTGTGTGATCAGAGGGGGGTCAGCATCCTCTGAGTCCTCATCCCTTTCCTGTCTTATGTGTGGAGACCTGAGCAAATTGTCTGCCAGATCTTGTTCCTGGGCCACAGTCTGGCAAACCTTATCAGATTTTGTGCATCTTTGCCCTATACTACACACTGAACAACAATGCTTGAGCTTTCCTCTCTTATTCTCCTTCTCTAAGGCCAATACCAGAGGGTCAGATGGAGCCCTGAGCCCACAGTCCCTCTGCCATTCGGGGTGATTTTGAAGGGAGAAAAACATATCTGCACATATCTGTCCACTTCCCTCCCAAGAAATAGCATGAGCTGTAATAGCGTGTTAAAATATAAAGTTCCACTGGGTGGTCACTTCACTCCATTGTTCAATTTATATAAAGGCCACCAGTCCCTGCAGAATCTAATAAGATCTCTCTTGTTTTCTGGGCCTCCTTGTGCAGCAACGTTTTTCCAATGTGCAATAACACAGCCTAATGGACTGGCCTCTCTTTACTTTGTCCAGTTCCCATTATCTTCTCCTTGTCTTGTCTTGTTTCCACCCAACTTTTCCTCACACAATTTCATTGTTCTTTTCCAGTTTTCTTCCCACACACAACCCCAATTTGCGGGCATCCAATATTACTTTCCACATACTAATTTCAGAATTTTAGGTTAAACGCTGACTTGGTTAGGATAGTTTTGCAATTTGCACTTGGGGCATACATCCTGCTGGTTATTAGAGCAACAATACCAATGTATTTCACAATCTCTACACTGTAATAAACCCCACACCTGATGCCAACCCCTTGATCCTCTGACAGCTCTAAATATCACACAAAGACAAATTATCCTGTTCACCCCCTCTGGAATACTCAGAGTCCCTACTGCAGGTTGTTCCTAGTCCAAGGTTACCAACCTCCCTGCAGAGGTTTCTTATATCCCTCCTAGACAGACCTGTTCCTTCCCTCTTTCTATCCAATGATTTACTGGATCAATAAATTCCCAGGGATCAAGTCCAAACCACTGCTGAGGAGAAACTCCTTCAATTTGTCTATCCACAAATAAAACAAACACTAACCACTCTGTGTTCAATCACAACACTCCTCTGTTCTCACTTGCACAGGGCCCCACACTGACCGCACTCTTTCGCTTTTCTCCGGCCGCCTCAGTCACCCGAGGCTGGAAAGGCACATAGAGCTCCACACTCGCTCATTCACTCACTGACACACTCAACAACTCAACATGTCCGGAGTTAACAGTCACACAAAACAGCAGCAAAATCAAGGGTTCACTCAACTCACCCCAGAGTCGCTAGCGGGCTGCTCTATCAGCTCAGTGAGACCCCTCTGTCAGTGGCGTTATCAGCCGGGGATCGACCCCTCTCCCTCTGTCTCTGGCCCCCTTGGCCAGCAGCTTGCAAGCCCACTGAGACTGTGCTGAGTGTCAGACGTCTCTGTACGACTCACCAGCAGTCCTGTTATAGATATTTATTATATACTGCTTCATCCGCACTGCCAGCAGGTCGTTTGATGTCCCCAAGGCAAGAGAGCCAAGGTTCAGGATCCCTCCAGGAAAAAATCCCGGGACACCCCTCAGGGTGTCTGCCCTGGTGGTGCTCCCTCAGCCAGACAGATCTCCTGGCTGGCTCGCCAATAGTGAAGCGCAGGAAAACTCCACAACTCGTAAAATTGCAAAGTAGCGCTGAGGTGCATGGGGGATAGCTCCTCCAAAAACATGCACACCTTTGGTGACCTGTGCCTCTCTTTCTATTCTCTACAAGTTAGGATTGCACAACGCACCTAATACATATTCATTTCCTAACCCTGCCTGTCCCCTCTTGGTATTATAATTAACTCCACGCCTCTTTGTGACTGCACACTGCTCCTTCTTGGTCGCTCTGGTGGTCATCTGGGGGTCCTTGGGATGAAGTAAACAGTCTTCTTCTCAGTTGAACTTTTCACCTTGCCTTCTTTGCACATGTGTATTAGCTTTTACTCACCTTCCAGACCTTGATACCAGTTTTCACTTGCTCAGGGGTCTGAGGAAACCTCCTTATATGGAAGAAGCTTTGTTCTTCCACCCTGTTTATGCATTCTTCTTCCATCTTATCTTGTAGCCTTGCTCTGTTCTCCTGTTCTTGCAAAGACAATGAACATTAAGCATTCATAGAATCATGTCACCCCCCTTCTAGTTAAAGCATCCTCTTGTATTTTTAATCTTAACACTTTAATTTTAATTTTAATTTTAATTTCCCTCTGTTTCATCATGAGTTCCCCACAGTGTTCCAGTGATCTCCATAGAAGGAAAGAATCAAGCCCCAGTGGTGCAGGGGCGGTCACCAGAGGACAAGGCCAGCCAGACTTGACAGTACTGGCAGATTTTGCCTGGGAGCAACCCTTGGATCCACAGTATTTCAGAGGTGGAAACCCAATTTCAGACATGGACACATGGAGGACATGGATGGTTCTTTTCGATAGGAAGGAAAGCACAGAACACCAATGTTTCAGGGACAGATGAAAGGCAGACATCAGAGGCCAAGGCCAGCCAGGCCTGGCAGCTTTTGTCTGAAAGCAACTCTGGGATATAGGGAATTTCAGAGGTGGAATCCCAATTTTGGCCATTTCTGTGTAGATTAGAAGGATGGTTCTTTTCCATTGGAAGGAAAGCACAGAGCCCCAGTGTTTCAAAGGCAGATGAGAGGTGAATCCTGGAAGGCAAAGCCAGCCAGACCTGTTTGTCCTGGCAGCTTTTGTCATGGAGGAATCCTTGAATATATGGAATTTGGGAGGAGGAATCTCAATTTTGACCACAGACACCTTGAGAAGGACAGTTCTTTTCCCCTGGAAGAAAAGACTTGAGCTCCAGTGTTTGGAAAGCAGGGGAGAGGCAGCCCCCAAGAGGCCAAGGGCAGCCTGACCTGCCTGTGCTGGCACCTTCCAGTTAACATGCCTTGGTTCCATGAGGCCCTGCAGGGTCACAATGTTCCCCTTGCTTCTGTAGTGGCACAATGGCCCAATGACACCATGAGGTCCTGCAATGTCACAATGGCTTCATTCTTCCACAGTGCCCTGATGTGTCACAATGGCCCCTCGGCTCCACGTGCCTTCTCTGTGTCACAATGGCTCCTCTACACTACAGGCTTCACAAGGTCAGAATGAACCCTTGGTCCTTGGGGCCCTTGAGTTTCATAAAGCTCTCCTTGATTCTATGAGGCACCAGAGTGTCAGAATGGTTCCATGAGGTTCCAGAGTGTCACCATGGTCACTGTCAGAGGCTGGATGAGATCAATGTCCCAGACCCCTGGGGATGAGCTGTCAATCAGTCACACAGTGGGGTGGTGCTGACCCAGGCTCTGATTGCCCCAGCAATCACAAGTCCCACCTGGGGGAGGCCCACGAAGGCCCAGGGGCTTAAAACACGGAGCAGGCGCTCAGCCCATGGTCCATACCCTGCCTTCTCCTGGGGTCTGTGTCTCACCCACACTGGAACCCTAGGAGCTGGGAGCCATGTGTCTGTCTGTCTATAGAGCTTCTGTCTTTCTGTCTCTCTCTTTTCTTCTAATGCTCTTTATATGGAAGAGTTTTGGGTACCTCAACAATGTAAGTGTTTAAAGGTTTCTAAGGTAAAATGGGAAAAGTTAATGAAGTTCCTGCTATAATGTTTTTTATGTTGACTAGATGTTGTATTAAATCCTTTTCCAAAGTTCCTTGATTTTCT